>NC_028458.1:25054187-25268850 GCF_000263155.2 Setaria italica | reverse complement strand
GTCGAGTGGTAATCCCGTGATCCTTATACGGCAGTTCTTCCTGGTTATACGTGACAGAAAATTTTGATTTGCGCTAGTGTAGCCTACCTCGTATCCCAACAGGTGCATCATCAGCAGGTTCTTCTGGTAGTGGGTTGTCTAGAACATCTTCCTTTTTCTCAGCCTTGAGAACAATTCTCAGGTTACTGATCCAATCCGAGTAGTTTGTTCCATTCAACTTGTCTTTCTCAAGGACCGAACGCAAAGCAAACGGTGTAGTGCTGCTAGGTGCCATTTAATCTACAACAAAGTAATGCAAAATACACTAAGACAAACGTATCCATGATAGAGCAAATTACATTAAACTATTTTAACAGAATCTACTCCCACTAAAATCAATATCCCTCTATTGAAACTTAGTGATTCAGGATCCACAACTAACAAGTCTACTAGTGAGCTTTAGCATCACCGCTAGCAAACGAGGTAGATCGGTAAGCAACTTTTGCTAATCATATCACATATGACTCCTGTTGTTGGGTGACATCTCTATGTCTCAGCGCCCAACCTTTATGCCCCAAGGTCCTTAACCGTTAAGATGACCTTGTTAAGCAAACCAACCCTTATGCGTGTAAGTGTCCGACACAAACCCGTCTAGTCAAGGAAAACTAGTGGCACCCTAATTTCATAGACCCACCACTAATTGTACAAGACATGGGACGGTGCAAGTTTTAGTTGGGAGGGTATACTAACTTAAAATTTGCGAGGGATCGTTCTACTTCTAACATCACAGCATGCAGAAAGTAAAACATAAACAGAATAGCATTCACACAGCTTGTGACACAGTATGGCCTGTTTTCATATGGTGATCTCCATCTCCATAGAACCTGTTCACCATGGTGATCTCCATCTCCATGTTCCATGTGCGCCATCCTCCTCGTGATGAGTCCTCCAAGAACTAGAGCATGCTATTACACCTAATAGCTAGTAAGGAATCTAGTAATGAAGATTACATAGTTGCTTGGATCATCACAGATTGGTACGCAGACCATTAAATACAATAAAGTGACAACACATATGGCTCCTGCCGTGTTGCCGTACGCGCGACACGCAGGTCACGAAATAATTACACACATGCATCACATACACAAGGGGGCCATACTGATCACAAGATACATGCATACATCCTGCAAAATAGAGTTAGGCGTCCTAACGTTCCAAACTTCGGAGGCCCGAAACTCCATCTTCCAAGCCGAATTTGGCAAATCTAATTTCGCCGAAAACGCGAAGCGGTTGAAATTCATGTGTAACTTTTTCTGTAGATCAATTTTCGTATAAAAATCGCCCCGATCCGAGATCGTACCGAAAAGTTACGGCTGATTTACCGAAGCATGCGCATACGGCAAAATCCCGACCCCGGCAGTAGATCCCATCTACCATTGTACATCTAATGCGCCTGGCGTATGACCCTGGATCTCGATTTGACCAATCATATTGATCTTCCCTCACTGCAACTGGATTTACGTGTATCACTTAACTCCGATGGCGGAAACCGACCGGTAGGAGTATGTCGTTACACTACCATTACATCAAGGGCACGAAATCAGGACATAGATCAAACAGAGAACTCGCATATCTCCATATGCACACATCCCGAATCTAAAACTAAGCAGCTACGGCTCTGATACCACTGTCGGGATACGAGGTAGGCTACACTAGCGCAAATCAAAATTTTCTACCGCGTATAACCAGGAAGAACTGCCGTATAAGGATCATGGGATTACCACTCGACGCACTACTGGTGCGGAAGATGTAGATATGCGTCGGTGCAGTGAAGACGATCACGTAGTTGTACGTAGTCGATCAACGTAGTCGTACGTAGTCGATCACGTCCAGCAGCTCCTCAGCAGCTCGTCCACGTGCAGCAAGATCGCCTCCGGTGCCGCGGCTCGTCGTGGCTCGTCGGCGGCTCGTCGATGGCTCGTCCAAGTGCTGCAGGCGCAACACCTCCAAGGTATCCACACGTGCGGGAACGAAGTGTCGCAAGCCGGACTGCTAGATCCGCGAGTTGCAACAGGCGAGGGCGTGGGAGGCGCGGCAGGTGTGTTTCACCAAAAGGTGTGAACCCTAGGGCACCCCCACCCCCTCTATTTATAGAGGTTCCTGATGGGCCTCTGGATCCGAGGCCCATTAGTACTCCTAAACCTAATCCAACTCGGATCAGATCCGAATTGGGCTTCCAGCCCCTTAAGTGTGTGACCCTATGGGTTCAGATACGTATAGACATGGCCCGAGTACTCCTACTCGGCCCAATAGTCGGTAGCGGCCTCTAGCAAGACGTGCCAACTCCTATACGCACACGAAGATCATATCAGACGAACCATCACAACATAATATACATGCTATTCCCTTTGCCTCACGATATTTGGTCTAGCTTCAAGCCGACCGCTCTTTCTCGATCCTGTGATTCGGAATCCCTTTGTAGGTTAACTCTTAACCGTACGTAGCATGGCCATGCATTTTCGGATCCGATCACTCGAGGGGCCCAGAGATATCACTCTCAATCAGAGAGGGGCAAATCCCATATTGATTGACCATGTCTCATAGTATGCTTCTTGACAAACCCGAAAGCTACCTTTATAACTACCCTGTTACGGCGTAGCGTTTGATAGCCCCTAAGTAGGTCGATCCACATCTAGAATACATGCAACAATCTCAGGTCTAAGGACAAGCGTATATGTTGTTTAAAGAGAGAACTACTTCTCGTGTTGGGTCAGTCCTAACACATGTCTCCACATGTGTCCACATTATTAGTTCAACATCTCCATGTCCATGACTTGTGAAACATAGTCATCAACTAATACATGTGCTAGTCTAATATTCATGTGTGTCCTCACATGAACTCCGACTAGGGACAACTTTTAGAATAACCATACAAGTAAAGAGTTTCACACACAATTCACATAATTGCAAATCAATTCAAGTAGCCTTTAATGGATATTCAATGAATACAATATACAAATCATGAATACAAATGGAATATCATCATCTCTATGATTGCCTCTAGGGCATACCTCCAACAGTTAGGAACCTCTATAAATAGAGGGGTGGGGGCGCCCTAGGGTTTACACCTTTTGGCGAAACTCATCTGTCGCGCGCCTCCCACACTCTCGCCTGTTGCAACTCGCGGACCTAGTAGACCAGCTTGCGACGCTTCCTCCCTGCACATGTGGATACCTTGGAGGTGTTGCGCCTGTAGCACTTGGACGAGCCACCGACGAGCTACGACGAGCCGCCGACGAGCCGACGGCACGAGGGCGATCTTGTTGCACGTGGACGAGCTGCTGAGGAGCTGCTAGACGTCGATGTGATCGACTACGTACGACTACGCTGATCGACTTCGCTGCATCGACGCGAATCTACATCTTCCGCATCAGTGCGTCGAGTGGTAATCCCGTGATCCTTATACGGCAGTTTTCTTGGTTTACACGGTAGAAAAATTTTGTTTTGCGCTAGTGTAACCTACCTCGTATCCCAACACCTTCCCATGGACGAGCTAAGGCTAGATAACCATAAAGACCATTGGAACCAATGCAGTGGCATAGATCGACTAGCCTAAACACGTTATGCATATGACATGAATATAAACTATAGCAAGGGTCTAAAACTATAAGCATAGCATAGGATCCAAGTACAACACTCTATAAGCAAGATAATTTCATTGATAACCATAAAGTCAAACAAGGAAGGAAAGATACAAATGGCATACCCTTAGCTTCCAAGTTGACTTGAGAATCAAAGTAGAGCTACTCTAGCCTAACTCCACTAGCTTAGAGACTACACCCCTCTATAGGTGAGTGGGGCGATTCTACATGGGAATACCCAGGGAATCAGTCACCACCGACGTCTTGGAGGCGGTAACTGTTGACACGTGGTGGCTGGAGATGAGCGGAGCTGAGAGCAGTTTGGACGACCCAAGGGTTTGGCTGACCCCCTATGGGCCTCCCTCGCAACCGCCTTTGGCAAAGTGGCTGCCAGGTGGGTCCGTAAGGCAGTGCTCAATGATTCCCGTGGTGTTGAGGTGGTTTTGGTCCTATTTGTGGGACCTTCAATCTGCGTGCTACCCTCGTGGCAATCTGTAATTGGTTGGAGTTCTGTTTCTTTGCCACATAGGGTGTGTTTTCTCCCCTTTTGTATATAACTCACCTGCAATCAAATGATCTCCGAGCACAAGTGTTGGCGTTCCTTAAGCCTAACAGAATAATTTGCAAGCGTACGGATACCGATGTAGCTTTCAACCAGGATTATTCATTTCCATGGGGAACAAGAAGTATACTAATCAAGAACCTAATTCGTCTAGGGGCAATGACAAGAGAAGGTAAAAGGTAGGGTAGAGAGGGTCAAGGCTTCACTTATCTTACTATCTATTTGGTTAGCAACTCAGCTCCTTGCTTACTTTGCCTACTTTGGAACGCTAACAGATCCGGTCCTTAGAATGGGATGAGAAGGGGGTTCGGATGTCCGCTAGCAAAGGTCCTACAGCTACAACCTGAACGTGGTGGAATCTAGAGGATAGATAGGGCTGTCACCACCTGTCGCCTACCACAGCTATCCGTGGCCCTGAGCACAATCTATGGCAATCTCTAGTGTTGACACCACATCTACACTATTGATTCTTATCTATATCGCAATTGTTGACGAAGATAATCATGACAAACAAATGAAGAACCTGCAAGCAAAGAAAGTAAGAACTAAATTACTTCTCGAATATAAAGTAAGACAAAGTGTTACCCAAACATGGGAGGAGCTTCACTCGAGGTTTAGCTTCATCCTTGAGGTACAAAGTGGAAGAGAAGTCGACAACTCCAGTTTCTTCCTAGCACTCTCACCTCACCTCTCTCCCTATTTTCTAAGTGTAGTTGCGGCAGCGTTTCGCTTGGATTTGCTCTTCTTCTTTGTGTATTGAACCTTTGCACCGATACACCTATGTATAGTGGTCTAGAGGCTAAGGGCTACTTGTAGGCAAAAGGGGAGGTTAGTTGGAGAAAACTTCCAGTTCGACCAAACCAACTGGAAGAATGCAAGGAGCTACAGGTGATTTGAAGGTCGATGAAAGCTATTCTTTGACCCTTGCCTTTAGAAAAATAAAATCATCCGAGAGGTTGAATTGATCAATATGCGCATAGGCACACCAAGTCATAGCATTTTCTTCAAATCCGAAGTAGAAAAGCTTGAACTTCTGGGAGATCTCTAATGTCGATAGAGAACAACATGTGACACTTGATGATGCTTCTTCATAAGATTCACATCGGCGTCGGGATTCTACTTCCCCTTCACCATAGCTATTGGGGAAAGTGCATGCTGGGAGGTTTATTCCTGGGCCCTTGGCAATATGAACAGTGAGCCAAAGTTGTACGAACCACCATGGGCCGCCAGTACCAATAATTTCCCAAGACCTTAGTTTAGTTGCCCTGTGGTGCATTAAACGATATACGGATCCAAGCAAAAATTTTCCAAGAGGGAGTTTCTTATTCTGAGCTAATTGTTCTGCGAAGACTAGCATGTTTGCTGTAGGGCCTATGGTGGATCCACAAAATACAAATCTTTCTAGCCACATGTTTAGGAAAAGGGCGTGCTCTTCATCAGTAATTATGCCAGCTGTCTTGCTATATGAGTTGATATAATCAGATCATCCATTCATATTCTTTGACTTAACTTTATAAGAAGGTTTGGTTCTTAAACTAAAGGTGTCAATTGGAGTGACAGCGTCCAGCCCTATCAGCATGAACACATCTAGCAAGCTTTAAGACATTGGGCCATGACCAAACAGAAAGGCATTTAGAGCGTCAAACCAAAAGTATGCGGCAGCTGCCAGCAGAGGCTCGTTCTTGTCCGTTTCAGCTAAAGAAAGCCTGATGCAATGGCCGATTCGAGAGTCTTCCCAATTTACTTTTTTTTCGTCGGCTATGCGAAGGTACCAGTTTCTCTAGCTAGAGATTTTGCTTGGCCATGAGCAAAAGGTGCCTTTCCAATCTGGCAAATTCATGGTGGCATGCTTGAAGGGGACCCTCTGAGTTTCGGCATTTATAAATTCTATCGAATCCTCACAACCCATCAGACCTAGAAAGTAAGTTGCTTCAGTGTCGACTATGGGGATAAAAAGATTGTTCCTACAAAGGGGGGGGGGCAAGGATCGAAGCGAGGATTCAATGCACAATAACTAAATCAGATCTAGAGGAATAGAAGATAATGAAGGTGCTTGATACTTGTGGAATGGAAGACACTGTCGCCATTGATGATCGGGAGCATCTTGAACTGGAGCTTGACGGTGACGGAGTGATGAAGTAGCCGCCGAGTGTGTGAAGGGGAAATATTTGATTTTTGGTTGCGGCGGCGATGAAAAGCTTTCATTGGCTTGGTGAAGAAGACGAAGGGGACTAAAGCAGTTATATAATGACTTTTGTAGGGTGAATCTCGAAAAAAATAGGGAATGCTCTCATAAAATCCGGATGAAGGGATCATGATTGTAGCAACGATTTTTTTTTGTTTTGGAAGGATATCGGCTCAGGACCTGTGAAGGTGCTAGCAAGAGACTTATCCTCGTTTAGTTGATCTTGTATCGTGAAAAGAACTCAACAAAGTGACGAGGATAAAACTAAACTCTTTTAAACAGGAAAGTACTAAACTAAACGATACATCACTTATCCTCGTCACGATACATCGTTTAGTTTTATCGTTTAGTTTAGTTTTATCCTCATCACGATACATCACTTACCCTCATCACTTGTATCTTTTAATTTTATCCTCGTTTAGTTTGATATTGTATTACTTATCCTCGTTTAGTTTGATCTTGTGCTCCTTTTGTTTTCGTGTGTTAGTTTTTTCTTTGCTGTCTTGAAAGGGAATAAAGCTGGTGTTCAGTGATTGCGTCTAACTGTATGTTCTGTCCATGTATATAACAATTCTTCTGTTTCAGTTCAAACAGTGTCGTAGGATCTCCCAAATGACAACCTTAAATTCGTGTCTCACGTACATATATAAAACTCAGTATAATTACAATAATACTGTTAAAGTGCTTTTTAAAGGAAGTTGGATAATGGACATGCATAGCTTAATTGACCTCAATATAATTTTATAGTAAAGTATGCGGACTCCATGTACGGTAAAGATGGCACTCGATACAGACCATATTTTTTCGAAACATGTACAGGTGCACTCAACCCTGTAAATAGATGCATGCAACCCTACTCCTATGAGCACCTATAAGAGACTGAGCCGGCATATTCTTAAGTTTAGCAAAATCACCACTGACACCTCGCTATCGATAGGCACATCGCTTATAACTGAAAGAATACAAGAATAGCGTTAGCTAAATTCTGAAATAAATCTAGAAAAATAAGAGCACCAAAGCCGAGTTAAGGATTCGAACCCTATAGGTATGTGCCCATGCGTTGCTACGGCAAAAAAAATGATATTACTTTGATACAAGATACACACAGACCAACTAAACATTGGACAAAAACATCCATTCTACTATTATATAAACATTATATAAACAAGAACAGTAAACAAATATATCTTACCCCCTTACCTTAGAATCAGGTTTGCATCTCAACCATAGATAACAAAAATAATAAACAAATATACCTTGCCCCCTCTACCTTAGAATCAGGTTTGCATCTCAACTGCAGATCTATCATTCGCTAATGAGGGAGTTAAAACAGAGGAAAGTCCCCTCCTTAGTTTTTAAACTCATGGTCACTGGGCAGCTTAAACTTAGAAAACCGGAATGCTTGTGTGATTTCCTTGCGTTAGTGAAATGGCAGGTGAACTGGTATTTTGGAAAATACATGTCATGTAAAACCTGTCCTCAAGCACTATACACAACATCTGTAGCCGTGCACTCTCAAGAAGCTCTGGTATCTAGACTCTGACAACCACCACTTATATCCAATCCAAGCCCTCAATTACCATGATACTATGTTGTATTGCTACAGAATATAGCAATTTTAGATGAAGAACCCTTAGATGGATAGTTCTTCGGAGGGTCCTCACATACGGTTCCTGACTTGACCTTGGCATGCTAAAAGAGCTGAACACCAGACTTCAGTTTGTTCTACACTTCTACTTCCACTTGCAGAGCTTGTAGAACGCCGCCCTCATCATGCTGAACTTCTCTCTGAACTCGGCTGATGATAAGTAGGACTCCATTCGCCTGATAACAGTAAGTGAATTAAAAAGGTTGTCTCACGAATATGAAGTGGAAGATTGGTTGCTCACCTCTCGCTTGGTCACGTTGATGTCGGGGACAGGAACTTCAACTTTGGTTGTCAGGCATTCATATGGGTAGATCATGCGCCCTTCGTCATCTTCCATCTCAATTTCGCCAACATCGCCATCGCCTGTGGCATCCTTGCGGAGTAAACATGTGGAGTAAACATTCCAGAACAAGCAACAGATTCTAAGAAACTGATAAGCACCGTGATCAGACCCAACAAACTGAAGAAGTATTGGATAATCAAAGCCCGAAAAGGCCTTTGGCGTGCTGCGGAGATCCAGCTGTCGGCGTTCCGGCGACTCAAGGAGGGGCGGAGTCGCTTGTGGCGATGCGGCGACTCAGGATGGGGCCGCGGCTTCTAGTGGTGCGGAGGTGAGGAAAGGAAGGGGCGACGGCAAATGGCGACGGGCGACGGAGGGAGTGGCTGCGTCGGCTGCGGCTTCTGGCGGCGCGGAGGTGAGGAAAGGGAGGGGCGGCGGTGGATGGTGATGGGCGATGGAGGAAGTGTTGGCGGCGGCAGCGGCTTCTGGCGCGATGGGTCAAGGAGAGAGTGGCGGCGGCTGCGGCGGCTTCTGGCAGCACGGAGGCGAGGAAAGGGAGGAGCGGGATGGCGATGGGCGATTGAGGGAGTTGTGGGGCCAGCAGATGGCGACGCAGGGGTAAGGATCGTAGGTCAGAGGGATCCGCGCGGAGGGAAACGGACGGAGGAGGAATCGCGCGCGACGGAAATCACGGAATCTCCAGGCGTTAAATCACGGAATCTCCAGGTCAACGCCTTCCGTGCGCAGGGTGCTGAAAGCGGACGGCCGAGAATGCTCGGAGCGAGGGACATCACCCGCCGGCTGAATGACGGACTGTTTTTTGTGTCCTCTTTGCTTTTTTTATAGTAGAGATATAGAATAGAATAGAATAGAAAGGATAGGTTCCACCTCAATGCTCAACAAGATTATAGGTGCGACAGTCAGTGTGAACTCAGGGAATTTGAATTCTTTTCTATGGTGGACAATGTGATTATGGGTCGTCTAGTCCTTCTGCATATTGTTTTCTGAGGTAGGATAGACAGTGTGATGATGTTTGATATTTTACACGAATACACTACCCCTACACCTCGGAGAGATTGAGACGACATATTTTGAAATAATAGCGCCTGTTAAATTTCGGAATAAATTTAGGAAAAGACAAGCACCAGTGTCGAGTCGAGAACTGGAATCCTGTTGGGAAGGTTCCACCATGCTCCACAAGATCATTGGTGCGACGGGCAGTATGGAACTAAGGGAACAACACTTGAATTCATAAGGGAATGATGTTTGAATTCTATTCTATGATGGACAGTGTAATGATGTTTTATATTTTATATAAACGTAAGTTTACCCCTACGAGCACCTTCAAGAGACTGAGGTAGCATATCTCGAGATTGATGAAGTCATCATAAGCGCCTCGCTGTCGACAGGAACGTCACCTACCGCTGAAAAAACAGCACTGGTCAGTACGTTCCACCACAAGATACCTTACCAGCTAAGCTGTTCACGATGTTCTATAATTTTGTCTGTATATAAAAAGATATTTTTTCCAACACTTTCTTTTTATTAAGTAGCCAACAATTATAGTGTATTCATTCGCTACTACTACTCCATCCCTTAAAACATGTAGGTCGTCTTGACTTTTCCAAATATATAGATTTTCCTATGCACCTAAATATAGAGTTATGTCTAGATACACAGTAAAATATATGTATATAGAAAACTAAGATGACCTATATTTTGATATGGAGGTAGTATAAAACAATGAAAAATGAGTTTGTAGGGGATTGCATTATTGGCAATTGCCAAAACTATAGGGAATGATGAAACACGTTGGCTACTAAGGGAAAAAAAATACTAATGGTACTGACACTATTAGCAACTTGTAAAAAGAAACTATAGGGAAAGATGAGAACTCTTTGTAGCGATATATTTTGCCTAATCTGTGGTGGGGGAAGGCACACAAATAAAAACATCCAAGAGAATTGTGCCAGACGTAAGGGGAATCGTGCCATAACTACTTTTGTCTACGATATATGCTAATGCAACGTGACTCCCCTTACCCATCCGCAGAAACGATATAACTAATTCATTCTGATAAACGGAGATAAAAACAACAAAATTAACGATGCAAAATTACATTTCTGGAATGATTTCTCAGCAGGACACCTTCCAGTATTGCAAAAGCCGTTGACTAATTTGCAACGTGAGGGCGAGGGTCGTCTGATGACTTTATGGGAACAAATAATATTCTACTTCATTGTTGTGGAGTAGTATAGCTTTACAACAAATTGTTGTGGCCTATGGTCGTCCATTCTGGTAATATATAGTTAAGAATGCTAGTGTCATACCTAGCATACCTGGGTAGAGTCCACTATTAAGTTTGTGGTGCTTTGTTGCCCCATGGCTTTAGAAAAGCTAGCTAACTTCTCTAGCAAAATTTTACAAGTCATGGAAGATTAGATTTGTAGCATGTGATTAGAACCGTACACACCTTAGGCCAATGTGTGGATGCAAAGTAGTTTTGGAGTTATGGGGAAATAATATCTGTAGTCCTTTTGCATTTCTAGAAATTAGAAACTCCACGCTCCAAATCTATTTTTTTTCTAAACCATGGTTGCACACGTATATAGCTCCTCCTACAACCAAAGTTCCTTGATAGGACAGCTTCTCAAAGTTGCAACATCCAAACAAGTTAGGGAAAAAAAGAATGTAGAACATAAAACAAGTTGTGTAGTTGTATGTTGTTTTTGAAAAAGAACTTGATTGCCAATGCAACTTGCTTGGTAAATATAACAAGCTGTCATCAGGCACATAAATTTAATTCTTTGCCGAGAGCAAATAGCTATGTTCTACATGTTACATTTGAAAAAAGAACACTTTCTATACATTCAAGTGGCCAGCTATCCCTATGTAGATAATGAGATTTTGTATTACTAGTGAAGCATGATGTTAGATGTGAGACAGCCACAACAAACACAAACCAAACTAAATCAAGTAAAATAATAGCATTTCATATTGGTTCTGCTATGAATTGCAATTTGCTCAAATGGAAGTCCATTCGAGACCACTAAACACGACCACTCTCCCAAAACAAGAATATTTGTAGCTCCTTCTAAGGGAGCAAAGAGTACAACTTTTTTTTTACTGCAGACACCACAATCCAGAAACTTTTTTTTAAAAAACTGAGGGCGTTATTACGTATTATGTTTGAAATTAGATAATGAAAAAAAACTTGAAGAGATTTTATTTCTCTTACACTTGTGTACGAAGGAGATTGAAGTTATTATGAAGCTGCACATTTCTTCAAAGAAACACACTAACTATACACACATAGTTTAGCTGTGTGATGGTCGTGTCCATGAGCCACCTCTCACTTTATCATCATGGTTATAACAGCAGTCCTCCTCTTATATTTATGAGGAGGTCCGAGTTACAGAGTTGACATGGATTCTACCCTGCACTGCTAAATACAACTCAAGTTCCTTCGTAATCGGACTCGTACAAATATTCAACACAATATCTAACAAACTCCACCTTGGTGAATATTTCATCATCTTGAAACCGTAATGCGCGAACCTCCATGTAGACTGGATGCCTTTGCCACTCTATCAAGAGCTGCTTGAAGAAACATTGTCATATCCCATAATTCCAAACTCCGTGACTCCACCTACAACTGTGCACCATTTTCATCTATGACCACAATCTCTGTTTAGCAAATTAGATTTCCCTCTTGCTATAATAGCTAATTGAATCTAACACCATGCTCATGCTGAATGTCCCCCCTGCTTTCCCGGTCTATGCCTACTCCCTTGCTTCCATGGAGCAGTTGCAAGCACGTCTAGACAGTAGAGTGCTCTTCACAGGTAAACAATGTTCTTGGTGCCTTATCAGTGTGCTTCAAACTGACCATCACAATAGCTTATGCACTTTTATTTCTTAAAATAGATGTAATTGGAGTAGTCACTGCTGCTTCAAATGTTGGGGCAACGCGAACAAAAATAAGGCAAGGTGAAAGCTTGAGGAGGGCCATCACTGTAAGTATCCTGTAATCTCTACTCCTAAAAAAAGCAAAAGGAAGACAATTTTTTCGTACGTCATTCCTTCCACTCGCTTCGTCCCGCGCTAAAATGAATCGGCGCCCTCCGATTCCTTTTTTCCGCCCGTCCGCTTCCCTCCGTCCAATCCGGCGTCCGCTTCCCTCCGCGCCGTCCACGCCGAACGATCCCCCACTCTCGCCACCCCTGCCGCATCCCCACCAGCCCCGCCCCTGCAGCCTCCCCTTCTCCAATCTCCACCCAAACCGCTTGCTCGCCGCCCCTGCTGTCGCACCGCTTGCCCTCCCCCGCACTTGGGCGCTCGCGGTTCGCGGCGCGTGGGACGGTCGCGACTGCCGCTACGCCTCGACCCTCGAGGGGGTGACCAAAGGAGGCCGCTTTGGGAGCGGCGGCTGGGCGTGCGCGCCAGATCTGGGCTGGTTGGGGGCTCCGGCCGCCGGAAGGAGGAGGGCGACGACGGTGAAATGAAGTCGTCGCTGCGGAGCCGGCAGGAGCCGCGGTGTCATCATCATCGCCTCTCTCTACTTCCCCACCGCACCCGCCGCTCGCATCCTCCGCCGCCGCCCCTCACTTCTCACCGACCACGTCCACCGGTGTCTGGTGAGGGGCGCCCCGGGGACAGCTGCTTCGGCGACGGCTGCGGCGCGAGGGGGGCCGAGCGGGGCGGCAGCTCGGCGTGGCGCGGAGGGCGGCCAGCCGCCTGGGCAGCTTTAGCGGCGACGGCCATCTACAGCAAAAATTGGCGACGGCCCCATCCATCTCCGGCAACAAATTAGGGGCGCTCCCCATGGATCATGGCGGCAGCACCTCGACATCTCCACCTGGACGACGTCCCCTGTGTGGCGGCCCGTACTTCCCCTCCTCACTGCTCGGGACGATGGCCAGCAGAGGTCCCTAAGCAAATGGGAACCAGCAAAGAGGACAGCCGCCTCCGACCAAGCCAGTCCGCCGCCGGCAACACCATTGGGCTCATGTTGGCTTTGGCGTTTGGCTTCGGCCGGATCATACATGATGGGCTCATGTTCAGGCAGAACTTCTCCATTAGGTCCTATGAGATTGTGGCAGATAGGACAACGTCTATAGAGACACTGATGAACCATTTGCAGGTGAGAATTTGTTACTTTTCAGGCGTGATTGTTGTGAATTAGTATCGGTCAATGAAACAGTCTGGATTTGATGCAGGAAACTGCACCTAATCATGTGAAGACTGCTGGGCTGCTAGATGATGGATTCGGCTCCACACCAGAGATGAGTAAACGAAACTTGTTATGGGTGGTTAGCCAAATGCAGGCCATTGTTGAGCGTTATCCATGCTGGTATGATTTGCAGAATTGCATGTTGTTATTTCAGTTTTCTAATTGTCATTTGAGCTTGAATTAAGATGTACCCCCTAGCTTTTGACATCATGTGGCTACTCTTACTGATTTCCGATGATACACCCTTACTGAACTTGTTGATATTTCCTTACTTATTATACTTCTGCGAGGAGATTAAGCAGAGGAGATTATACATCAGCCTAATGAACATTTGTGACTTTTTCTTTAACAGGTTGACATTTTGCTCTGATTAAGCAGAGGAGGTTCGTGCTTGGCAGCAAAGGGCCAAGTACAACTTGGAGTGAAGGATGTATGTACTCATCGGAGCAAGAATTTTAAGGAAGGTTGTGGTGATAGCAAGGTAGACACACAACGTCCTGTTGCAACAACGGTCTTGCCAATTTGCATCTGATGCTGAAGGGTAACAGGTAACCCAAAGATTTGACGCCCTGCAGGTTCTGTAAGTCAAGTGAGGCATGCATACTCTTGTTGCAGTGACAGTATCTTTGCCTATGCAAGGAATGCGAGAGGAAGATGAATTTCTGCCCCCTCGCCGGCCCTCAAGATACTTGGCATGGAAACACACACACACACACACCCACACCCACATGCACGTACGTAGAATAGAATTTATGTACCACATGAGTACCTTACGAGATATTGCTATGTTAATACTTCAATCTTTTGCTAAACTGTAGAACATAAATATGTAATGAGTTATAAGCCATTCTCTTATACCCAAGCTACTTCTAAAATAATTATGTTTCAAAATCAAAGAATGTAAATTTCCCATCAGCTATCAACATTTCAATGATTCGCCCCGATCTGATGTATAGAGAAAATAATATTTGAGGAGCAAATTTTTTGTTTCCTCGATGCAAATTTACATGGTTCAAGATTGCTTGTTTCATTGGCAAGTTAACTCTTTTTTGCATTGAATTTTTTCTCCCGTAGCAACCCATGGGGCTACACCTAGAATCTTTCCTGCTTGGAGACTTCCTCGGAAGACCAATGACTCAATATTTTTGTTAACAACCTCACATGTTATCACATGTTATAGTACATGATGGGAGGATAATGCGGCGGAATTTCTTCGGGATTTACTTGCACACGAAATTAATGGATAGCAGAGACATCTTCCTACTTATATAAAACATTATCTTAGTCATATCATAGGAAAAAATATACATTAGAGTTGGTCAACCTTTGATACCATGCTCTACCTAGCTATGTTAAATTCAGTAACTAAGTTCTTGGATTAAATATATTTTAAATGTTCGTGCTTATTTTCAAACTATTGTTATCTTGGTGATTTCTTCGTGTATTGTAATAATTTTTTTTTGCTGCCCGTAGCAACGCACGGGCACGATCCTCGTATTCCTAAATATTAGAATGTTAAATTGAGTGGGTTTCCGAAAAATTTAAAACTTTTTGTTTCCATTGTGTGCCCTTTTGAAATTAAAGCTAAATACTATTCTCATCCCAAATTCCTTAAGAATTAAATCCTAAGTTTCAAAATTATTGTGTTAGTGTGATTTGGTTCTTTTTGGATTTTATTTGGATCTCAAATATTGAGTGTGTTTGAATTGATTCAAAATTCAAACTAAATATAAACCTAAACCTAAATCAAATAAAAGAAAAACCTAAACTAACATAACATCTAACGACCCCACCAGGTCGGCCCGCTAGCCGAACCGGCCTAGGCCACTAACCGAATCTCTCTCCATTCTCCTGCGGAGACCCAGCAGGCCGGCCCAGCTAAGTCAGCCCGCCAGCCCGCAGCGCCTCACCCTCTCATGCTCTCTCGCTAACAGGTGGGTCCCACTGTCAGCTTTATCCCTCACCTCACGCCCCCCTCTCTCTCTCACCCACGTGCAGCCCGCTCCCCCTGCCTCGCTGGCGCCCTGCGCGTGCGCCTGTGACTCCTTCCGGAGTCTTTCGGGAGGGGGGAAACCTCGCCGTGCCCCTATAGCACCCGCTGGCTGCACCCTAACCCTAGCCGCAGGGCCACTGGATGGCTGTCACGTCACCCTCGGGCGCGGATGCAAAGGATGGATGGCTGCGGCCATCCTTGCCCCCGCACCACCTTGTCGCGCCCATAAAATGAGGCCGCACCGCCCCTCCCCCCCAAGCCTCCATCCACAACCCTCAGGCGCAACCCGCTGCCGCTCCAGTGAAGAGAAGAGAAGAAGGAGGGAGGAGAAGAGGGGAGGCCACCGAAGGAGTCATCGCGGGAAGGAGGAGGCCAACCGGAGCTGCTCATCGTCGACGTGCCCGTGGAGGAGGGGAGCCAGAGCTGCCCACCGCGTACCGCAAGTCCATCTCGCGCTAGCGACATCTATACCTTCGAGCTGCTGCCATGACCCAGGCCTTCATGCCGCACGTCATAGCCGCCGCGGGCCCAGAACTCTAGTGCCCCATGCGTAGCTGCGGCTGGGGACTACCTCGTGTCTGCACGGATGAGCACACGCTTCCGCGCTAGAGCGCACCGCGTGCTCCTGGGCACAAGGCCAAGGCCACTATTGGTATTTCTTACGATCACGAATAAATCCGCAAGCGCACGGATATACCATTGTAGCATTTACCCAAGAGTATTCCCAAGGGTATCGTATTTTCCAAAGGAAGGTGAGTCGGTCAAAAGAGTTTATTATTTCATATGAGTATATCATGGATGAGTACTGTCAATACTTAAGGTAGGGGTAAGATAGATAGATAACTAGTGTGACACACACATGATTCATCTCAAGATAACTAAGCTAGGAGAAGGACTAAGAGTAAGCTCTAGGTTCATATGTACTTCCTATATACTGCACAGATTATACAAGTAAAGCATACATACACATTGTATAGACTATCGGGGTAGCACCCAGGCACACACGGAGAGATAGGACCCGCACTAGTTACACCTTTGTACCTGAACGTGGAGGAGTACAAAGGACTGACAGGACTGTCACCACGTGCGGTCTACCTCTAACTATGGGCAAACTCATCATCAATGAAGTTATGCAACCCAAGCACCATGCTTGCATTGTTAACAACACTCCAGCCATCTGGTCTATTGTATAGAAGGCTGGAGCCCCCATAGAAATGGCCATTGAACCGATGGCGTACCATAGCACATCAATGTTATACAAGGTATATATATACACACATAGCATAAACTATAGCAAGGTCTATAAACACACATGAGAGCATATGAATCTATAGCATGAAAGCAAGGGTATACGACTAACATGAGCATATAAGCCTAGCCTATGAACACAGCAAGAACACATGAACAACTCATGCATGTGAGAACCAAGCATAGCACTAAAAGAGCCATACCCTAGACTCCAAGGAGACCTGGGACCTGAAGTAGAGCTACTCTAGCCTAACTCCACTAACTTGGAAACTAAAGGGAGATAGTGAATCAAGAGTTGTGTGTGTCTCTAAATGGAGCCCCTCCCCTCATATATATAGGCACCAAGAGGCAGCATCTCTGAAGGAATCTTTAGGGAATCTCCTACAACCGACCTTGGGACAGCACCACAGGCCACCACATGGAAGGTGGGGATGAGCCGACACAAGGTCGGTTCGGCTGAAGCAATGGTTCAGCCGACCCCCTTGTGGTGCCTCTCCCAACCGCCATCGCGTGGGTGACTACCATGTGGCCCCTATGATGGTTGTGTGCATTATCTGGTGGATCGAGGTGGTTTTGGTTGTTTGTGGGTCCTTCAATCCATGGGATGCACACGTGGTGGACTCTCATTCGTCGGAAGCGTGCTTCTTAGATCCATAGAGGGTGCTTTTCCTTTATTGTATGTTTATTCACCTCAACAAAATAATCTCCAAGGACAAATGGAACTACATTATTTGAAACCAAATATGCATGTAAGAAATGTCAATCCTCCTTTATTCTTGAGTATATTGATGGTCATTTTTGGTACTTAATGACCGTCGACATCTCCCCCAGGCTGGCCCTTTTCTCATCTCGAGCAAATGCTGAGACTTAGGTTGGTTGATCAGTAGTTGCTACAGTGTTGTATTCCTAACTTATGCCAAGTCTACAACAAAATACTCTACCACGAACTTGAATAAGTTGGTATTGATCTTACCTCTTACCTTACTTCTGTGGGCATGTAGCTTCACCTTGCCTTGGGCGGTTGAAAGATAGAATGGTTTCATAGAGATTGCCATTCACTCATCCTTTGATCAGCTGACAATTCGAAGGTTTTGCAAAGTTTTTCAAAAGAAATCAAAGTTCCTCAAATGATACTCTCGGATCGCTCAATGTGTATGACTCCTTACCAAGGCATAAGGTTGCCTTTCTTTCACAACCTACTCCTAATAGTCTTGTATGTGGAGCTGTAGGTAGGGAAGAATGAAGACATACATGTTTCTCATCTATTGCTAAGTCAAAGACCAGATCCTTAGGATAAGTAAGCCATACAACCTGATCAAAATGTGCATGTGTGTGGATGGTGAATATGGTGGATCATATATGGACTCCTTTTGCATGATCCTTCTCTCTCCTTACTCTCTTTCTTTTGAGACATGGGCTATCTTTTCTTTTCTCTTCTTTTTTTCATCATGCTTTCATGAGCATGTATTTTATTTCTTTTTGCATAGTCCAAGTATCTTTTGCAAGGATAACTTTGGAGAGAGAGGTCATAGAACAACATGGAGCTTTATTTTGTGGATGGATGAAATGATGAGTGCTAACTTCCAGTGTAGAAGTTTAGCATATGGTGGTGGCGTGTACGTGATATTGATCATGGGAGTATGACAAGTTTCTTGCTAAGGGTCACAACAATTTGACAAATCTCAATGAGAAAACAAGATGCATATGTAGAGGCTATGTAATAGGACCAACATATGGCCTTGGATAGGAATTTCTCATCATTGAGGAACTTTCATTTTTGTATGATTTATGTTGCAATGCCTAGTTGTTTTCATATGGTAGGTTGTTTGTGTATATTTCTAACCCATGAGCAACCTATATGGTTTGATATGTGTGGTTCTTTCATGATACATGCTCTTTCATTTAGTATCTTTTGTATCATGAGCACATTCTATAGGGTTACCTTCCCTTTTGTTGTCAAAAACAATGTGCATACTCTTGGTTGGTGATTCAAACACTAAATGCACACATTTAGGGGGAGCTTATCCTATGGTTTGTGATTTTGAGACTAACTTGTTTTCAAGCTTATCTTGTGTAGCCTCTTAATGGCGCGTTCTCGATCCGGTGCATCACTCTAAGAGAATGCTATTTCACTCTCAATGTGAACTAACAACTCTATAAGAGTGACTATAGCAATATGAGCATTCATACTTATTGAGTCATGTCCTTGCGAGCTTACATCTCATATATAAGTTCAAAGGCAATGCACTGATACATTCCTTATCCTTGTGGTGCCGCATGTGTTTCTCTTGTTATCCTCTTTCAAGTGGTGTCATCTACAAGTGATATCATTTTCAAGTGGCTCATCTCAAGTGGTGCCATCAAGGTAAGAGATAGCCCCTGGAGGTATGCGTTGCTTAATCTTTCAAGTGGTATTCTTGTTAAATCCTTTGTCTTACAAGCTACCTCCATGCTTCATATGTTCTAAGCTTCCTAGTATTTCATGTCATTTAGTTGTGCACTTGTTTTTCACACCATCATGTTGTGCACACACATAGGGGGAGCTTCGCTAATGTCTTGCTAGTTTCATGAATTATATCCATCCTAGTCATTTTTTAAATGGTACCTTCATTGGTACCATCACATGTGGATCATGGTTCATGAAGCTATCTCCCTAGGATACTAATGTTTTCCTTTGAGCTATGTGTGCAAGGTCTTGTAGGCTTACAAATGGAAGAGATTGCCTTTTTGGTGATTTGATTCCAAAGGGGGAGAAATGTGGAATCAAAGTAAGAGCCAATGCAAGTACCTATGTGTGAACATACATAGGGGGAGAAATACAAGAAAAAGGGAGAAGTACATCAAGGGGGAGTCATATGAGAATGTTCAAAGGGGGAGGTTGGATGGTTGGATGATGGTAAGCATCAAAGGAAGTGTATGTGGTTCAATTGGTAAATTTTTGCAAAATTATGCTTGCTTTGATTGTGTTGTCATCAATCATCAAAAAGGGAGAGATTGTAGCGAACATGGCCTCATTAAGCCATAGTTTGTGATTTTGGTGATTGAGTGACAACATAGTCTTTGGGACTAATGCTTTGTCTAGCATGTACCTTGTAGGTTTTCTAGGTCCCAAGAATGCAAACAAAATCATGGCAAGGTCCAAATGATGGTATTCTTGACATCCAAATCATGGTATTCGAGTATCCAAGTCATGGTATTTAAGTATCCAATCTATGGTATTTAAGTGAACAAGCCATGATATCTAGGATTATTCTATGGTACTGAAGCATCCAAATGATAGGAAAAATCCAAATTCTAGACCATCCAAGTGACGGTATCTTTGGTGCTTGCATTGGACGAATTAGGAATAAAAAATGCACCATCAGATGTTCTGATGCCCCACCTGAGAAGCGTCGGAGCAACCATCGGAGCAATCGGTACAATGGGAAAAACTGGAAAAAATCTCGAGTGCGCCAGATGATCTGATGGGGGTAATTTTATAAGCGTTGGAGCAATTTGCTGAGGAGGCAGAGGAAACCCTATGGCACCGGATGTTCCGATGCCCTATGGAGTTGACCGTCGGATGAATCATATTTTCTTTGAGAAGTTCCAGAAAGGTTTTGGCAAAAATCCTTCAGCGCCGGATGATCCGACGGCACCATCAGAGAAAGCATCGGAGCAATGATGCCAGGGGGATCCAACGGCTATGTGACGTGAACAGTGGCACCGGATGATTCGGTGGGGGCATTAGATAAAGCGTCGGATGAATTCCTGAGGAACTTGTGCGTGGGGAGGCAACGGCTAGTTGCATCGGATGTTCCGATGTAGGCCAAAAATAGACCATCAAAACATGTATGTGGAGCAATGGCTCTTTGAGCCCTTGGGGCTATTTATACCCCCACCACTCACCCATTTGGAGTTGCTGGAGTGTCCAAGGATGCATTGAAGACCAAGACTCATCAAGAACACATCCATGCCACCCAAAGTGCTTAAGTGATCCA
This sequence comes from Setaria italica, assembly GCF_000263155.2. Lineage (NCBI taxonomy): Eukaryota > Viridiplantae > Streptophyta > Magnoliopsida > Poales > Poaceae > Setaria > Setaria italica. The sequence continues at coordinate 25,248,101 of NC_028458.1, read as the reverse complement.
TCAAAGGTTTAGCGCAAGCTTAGGAGAGTGATTAGTGCTAGGATAGGCCTAGAGAGGAGTGAGTGCAAGGTGTGCTGACCTTGTGATTAGGTTCTAGAGTGAACCACTGCTGTACAAGAGGTGTGCCGGTGCCTTGGAGCCTCGGTCGCTCGCCGGCAAGTTTTTGACCCTCCGGCTTGGTGTGGAGCGGCGTCAACGACCTTGTGCAGGGGACGTGGAGACCCCTTCCTTCGTGGAGAAGCTTCTTAGTGGAGACGACATCAAGGTAACCGAGAGACTTTGCGTGAGCCTTAGTGGCCAAGCCTTTGTGGCAAGTCAAGGGGCACCTTAGAAGAGACTTGGTGATCGGGAAGCAATACTCTTGTGTGAGTGCTTCAACAACATAGACTAGTGGTGGCCTAGTGCCTACCGATACCACGGGATAAATCTTTGTGTCAAGAGTTTGCTTCCCCACATCTCCTCCTTACGTTTCCGCATTTCATACTTGCAACTTGTGTGCCTTTACTTTCCTGGAGTAGTATCTTGATAGGATTGGCTATAGGTTGCAAAACTTGTTTTGGGATGAGGGTTTCACACTAGATCAACCGTAGATTGCACATCTATATAGCATGATCTAGTTTATGTTTTGTTGCAACTAGTGGAAGCCATAGGTTTAGTTTTTAAGTTGCCTATTTCACCCCCTCCTACTCTTAGGCTACGAGAACCGATTCCTTTCACATGGAGAACTAAAACATTCTTACCGCGCATAGGAAAGTAGTAAATATTTTTGATCTTTTTAATTTTTTAGATTTGATTTGTTTTTCTCATGCATATTCTGAAAACAATAAGGATACAAGTTACTTCTCACATGGTGGTCCTCCCCCAAGCTAGCTTCAGGCTCACTGTTGCTGGTTAGGGTTGTACCCCATCTAGCAGAAGTAGGCCCTCAACCCCTCTTGTTGTTGCTGCTGAGGCATGCTTGACAAGCTGGAAATCGAAACTTACAATGTAGAAGTGCGTGCGAGGGGTGACATCCAAATGGGCAATGTCGAAAGGCTTTACCCAAGTGGTTGTTCCCCCGAGCTCAGACCCACAACAAAGAACAAATAGAGGAGCAAGGATTGGTTGCTTCTTTCTCCTTAGTTGAATTTGAGAGAACCTAGAAGCCTATTCAGGGGAGGAGCGAATGCCATGTATGGGCAAGACTCGTCTCCCCCTTCACTCTTTGCAAAGCTCAGGAGAACAAATGGACAAAAACTGATCGGGAGCAACGCCTAGAAGTTGTTTGGGACAAAGTGAGGCCTAAAAGTGAATTGACTTGGCTGAATAAGACATTCAACCAACACATGATAGGTCTTAGTTGCCCTTCCCTTGGTATAAAACTTCTTCGCAATCATGTGAGATCATGCAAGAGGAGTTTTAACAAAAAATTGTTCTAGAAAAGAACTCCAAAAATTCTCAACAAAAATCACTCAAATTTGTTTTCAGAAATTTTTTTATGGGAAAAGGGAAATTGGCCAGAACGAATTCCAGCATGGAAATGATGGGTTGGAAAAGTCAAACATGCAGTGCAAAATCAAAATTTGAAAAGGAAAATATGAGATAACTACCGATTTTACCTTTCGGCGAAGGGCTCACCATTTGGAGTCTGACGACGGGACTCTTCTCCGTCGTGTTTAGCCTGATGACGAGGCATCCACTTTTGGAGAAATGGAGGCATATGCTTGTCCCACCTTCCTACACACCGTCTTGATATTATGAGGTTTCCTTGGTGTGGTTGGTGGCTTCTTGGACTTCTGGGGCTGCATGCTAAGTTGCTCTCCCAGCCTCATACTCATTCTTTGCTGCTCAATAAGTATGAAGTTCTTCATGAATGAGATGAGGCTGTCCATTTTCAGGGGTGTCGCTTCAACCTCCTTAGTATGAGAGTTGATTCCCTATGTGCTCCTGATCATGGAGCATTACTCCTTCCTCGGACGGAACTCGAACTTCTCCTTCTTACCATTAATATGGAGTCGGATTACTCTGGCCCCCACATCAATGCGTGCATCCGTGGTGCTAAGGAACGGGTGCCCAAGGATGAGCAGTGATTCCTTATTGATGTTCATATCAAGCACCATGAAGTTGACTGGTACGAAGCAATCGTGGATTCTTACCAGAATATCTTTAGCAATTCCCGCCGGGTACCAAACTGATGAATCGACCAACTGCAGCTACATAGGTGTTGGAGATAAGTCTATATAGTTGAGGCAATCAAAAACTACCTTGGGCATAATGCTGACACTGACTCCAAGGTCGTAGAGGGCATGGTCAAAGCGAGGAGCCCTGATCATACAAGTGATCGTGGGACACCCCGGATCTTTCTTCTTCTTAGGAAGCCGGTTGAGTATAGTTGTGCTACACTCTTCCGTAAGCTTTACTACCTCCGAAGTGGGCATTGGTCCCTTATTGCTAAGGATATCCTTGAGATAACGTGCATGTGTGGGTACCTGCATTGCCTCTAGCAGCTGAACATTGATTTGGATCTTTTGGATCATTTCCACAAAGTGAGGGAATGGCTCATCCACGGATGGCTTCCTGTTGTGTTGGGGGAATGGCAAGATGTTGGTGTCAAAGAATTCTTGCGGTGTTGTTTTCCCCTTGGGTGCCTTCTTTCTTTCGAGTGCCTTACTTACCTTGGGTGGCTCATCCATGTCAGAGTGACCTTCGTTGGATTCCTCAACCTCCTTCGTGCCTCCCTATTTCTTTCCTGCAAGGTTAGGATACAACGAATCGCGAGTGTTCTTACCCCCTCTCATGGTCACCGCACTAGCATTCTCATGAGAAGACTCGGGTTGCCCCGAGATCTTCCCAATCTCAACAGAAGGAACAACAGCGGCCAGCTGAGCTAACTGAGTTTCTAGCATTTTGTTAAAGCTCAGCTGGTTCTTTAAGGCAGAAGAAAGACCATCAAATTTTACGTTGAGGCTATCCAAGATTTTCTTGTTGACAACTAACTTTTTAGTGAAACCTTCATTTATCTTAGCTTGCCCAAAAATGAGATCTCTAAAAGAGGGCTGATTAGAATTGAAAGAATTACCATTGTTACCTCCTTGATAAGGGCGTTGTTGATTCCACCTATGGCCTCCTTGTGGATGATAGTTGTTGTTGCCGTTCATGTACAACACATCCTCCTGAGTCTCGGGGCAGTTATTCCCCGAGTGGCCAGAATTACCACAAACCTCACATGTCATGTGAGAATCCATAGTTTGGATGGTGCTGGAAATGGCAGCTTTCTCTTTGGTGTAGTCGTCCAATCTCTTCATTAGGAGGTCCATTTTGGTAGTAAGTATATCCGCTTCCTTGATGGTATGCATACCCCTCTGTTGGGGTTGGAGTCATTCATCGCTCCACCCTTGGTTGGAGACCATCTTCTCGATCAATGATGTAGCAGCATTAATAGTAAGCGAGAAGAAAGCTCCTCCAGTAGCAGCATCAACATGGCCTCAGGCTATCAGAGTTAGCCCGTTGTAGAAGATCTGAAGAATAATCTAGTTATCCATCCCATGGTGAGGACAGGCTAGGATGTACCACTGAAGCATTTCCTACGCCTTAGGAATTGATTTCGATGCTGCTTGCTGAAAACTCAAAATTCTCCCACGAAGGGCATTGGTTTTACCCAACGGAAAGAACTTCGCGAGGAATGCCGCAGAGCATTTATCCCATGTATTAATCTCTGAGCAGCTTGAGTAGAACCATTGCTTCACCCTCCCGAGGAGGGAGAATGGGAACAATCGGAGATGAATAGCATCTTCACTCAGCCCTCTAATGGTGAAGGTGTTGCACAACTCAAGAAACTATTGCATCCTTGTTGGCTTTCCCACAGAATGGGCTAGCCTACACCAAGGTAATGAGACCCATCTTGATCTCGAAGCTCGCATCCCCTGTGTTCACCTCAGGGCCTTTTAGCACCTGAGAAGTGGAGGGAGTGGAGTACTCACGAAGAATCTTCTGGGCCATAGCGTTTGACGTAGATGGTGCAAAAGAAGTTGGATTGACTATCGAGAGAGTAACCTGAGGAGGAACGACACAAAGATTGTACCTGTGGCGGAACCGCCCAAATTAACCTGACTAAAATGCATTGAAGTCGCCTGACACGCGATTATGCACTTTAAGCAAGTCAACTTGGTCGACCGTCGGATTTCCTCCGATAAACCACATAACAGGATCGAGAAGCATTGCTCACGCGAAGGTGAGTAGCACAGAGGTTACAACATTCCATCATGACAACATAGTTCAACAATTTATTACATCAGAGTTTTCAAAATTTAGACCGAAATTTGCAAGGTTCGAAGTCAAATAAAACTAGCGGAAGCTAAACGTCGATACATGACATCATGACAGAGCCAATCATGACATCAAAAACTCCTTCCTTCGTCGTCCGAGGAAGGATCCCACTCGACGGTCCAGCCTGGGGGAAGCTGGGTCGGCCAAGTGGTACCCGCAACCAAACTATTGACATTACCTGAAAAAGATTAGCCACAACAAGGCTGAGCAACTAGTACTCAGCAAGACTGACCCGTCGGAAAGACACGACCGATACTCAGACATGCAAGGCTTTCTGGCTCTGGGGTTTTCTTTGCCAAAAGCGTCTAAAGTCAGTCCTTACTTTCAACATTTTAGCTCATGTCCTATGTTCTTTATCCATTCTAGATTAGCAACTTATACTAAACAAACATGGTTTCCAAGCAATTATTGAACAAGCATCAAGATTTAAAATCGTCATCATGTTCCATCTTTACTCAGTGCAGAATAGTGATCAAGTAGTCCCAATCTGTGAGAGGCAGACGAATCGATTCGAATTTTATTAACCATGCATGGCAAACCTAATCTCACGACATCCGCGCACCACGAAGGGTCGCTTCATTTGTCAGCCGTCCCCATCGATCCCTTAGGCATGTGTCAGGGCCAACTTCCTTTGGCATGCAATGCTCCACAGTCCTGGCCTATTGCTGCACTGTGACCGCACTTGCACCCACATGATGCACCATGGGAACGACGTTCCAAGGACAGCCGGAAGGTATGCCACGCCCCAGTTCAATCAGGTACTAGGCTTCCCCATCCCATACTAGGTATGAGATTAGTACTTTCAAACACTTGATCACGAACGCCGACACATTTCGACCTTAGTTCATTTTCATTTAGACAGACGGGGCAATCCACCAAGTATCGAACACAAGCCTGACCCCGTCCGTCATCCTTATAGTTGCGACAAAACTGAAACATTCAACTCCTATAACTCGCGAGTGACAGGAAATCACTCGACTTTTACCGAAACCTATTAAGCAATGCAACTACTCAGCCTTAGCAACTAGTATTCAAAAACAAGGTACTAAGTTATGCATCTAAGGTTCCATTACAACTCCTCGAAATGTAAATGCGCAATCAAGTAATCAATAAGTGGCATGAAAGTAAAACAGGGAGTTCATGCACCAGGGCTTGCCTTCAGAAAAAGCTTGCGGGTCCTCGGGGTCTTGCTCCGGTTTGGGCTCTCCTTCGCAGGGATGCAGTTCCTCGGCGGGGTCTTCTTCCGGTGCTGGATGAAGCTCGTACGTTCCGTCGGCGAGATTCAACTCTACACGGAAATGCAATGCAGGGGTTAAACATTTTAGATGGTTATTTTCAACACACTCATGTTTTAACACGGACACTTGTAGCAAAGCTACAGGAAAGGTGGGGGAGTTCAACTTCTGTTGGTGGAGAGCAGGATGAGAGGGTCAGATCCGGGTGGTCTTCGGCGGCGATTGGCCTTGGGCGGCGTGCGTCTGGGGCTTCCGGTCTGTCGAGCGGGCGATGCGGAAAGGCTACCGTGGGGGTTGGGCGAGCGGGCGGAGGCGCGGGACTTCGGGGGCGTCTCAGCTTTCTCGGCGAATGGGCGGAACAGGGTTGGCGGAGCAGAGCCGTGGCAGGTGGAAGGTGACTTGCGCTCGACCGGCGATTGGCTAGCTCTACGCTCGCTCCGTCCTGTCGCGGGCGCGGGTTGGGCGCCGTGGCTCTCGTCCTGTCGCTGTCGCGCTGGTGATAGGGTGCCGGCGAGCTGCCGGTGGCCGGCGGCCACGCGCCGCGCGGCGCGCGAGCGAACATGCTCGGGCGCGCGGGCGTCGAGGCTCCCTTCAGGCAGCAAGCCCGACCAACTTTGGAGCGATCCTTCTCCGAATCTTTCAACACAACTCCCGAAACTCCCTTAAACAAACTTGCCCAACTCTGATCGTTCTTCAAACTTTGTTTAAGGTGTCGGTTTAGATTGTGAAAGGATTCAAACATATTTTACGCCAAAGTTAGCCAAAAATCTGGAATTCCAGACTTAGGATTTTTAAGGCACCTGGGGTGAGTTGACTGGGTTACCTCACTTTGACCGGGATTTTGAACAAGTTCAGATCCGATTTGGATCTGGGTCAGTGTAACGAAGTTGGAACACTCTTGAGGTACTACAACTTCTATTAAGGCTCTGACTCGAGTTTAGATAGGAAAACGGGAGATGAAAGCTTGCAAAGATGGAGGAAAACTCGAATTCCAGGACTCAAGAGATTTTCAGGGTCCTCTAGGAAAGCCGGCTTTGGTTGCTGTTTTTGACTTCCTTTCACTCCGAAATGGTCAAAGCGCCTTTAACAAAAGTTGTTGGAATTTAAAAGTTTTACAACTCTTATTTGGGCAGAAACTTAAGTTTGTATATAGAATCTCAAGCTTTAAAACAAACTCCAAAAGAGCTTCTTAGGTTTTATAAAGGTCATTTTACTTCTTAAATTAAGGATTTATCACTGGTTTATAGTTAAAAGCACTTAATTTAGGTAGAGTTGTTATAGCCTACCCCCCTTAGAGGAATCTCGCCCCAAGATTCAAGTGCAGAAAGAACTAGTGTGGCTGGTGCAACGTACCTCCTTGACCGAAAAGAAAACCGCGGAAGTTAGCGTTGAGATATTCTTCCGTCTCCCATGTCGCTTCGTCTTCCGTATGGTGACTCCACTAAATTTTGTACATCTTGACCATTTGCCGACGAGTGTGTCTTTCCTTCCGGTCGAGGATCTTAACTGGATACTCCTTATACGATAAATCGGGTTCAATCTCCAATTCTTCCGGGGTAATGATCTCCGTTGGAATCCTGAGACATGGAAAACATCGTGTATCGCTGCAATCTTCTCTGGAAGTTTTACTCGGTACGCTACGGGTCCACACGCCTCTACGATCTCATAGGGACCAATATGGCGCGGAGCTAACTTTCCCTTTACTCCAAAATGCTATACGCCTTTGGTCGGTGAAACCCGTAGGTATACAAAATCTCCAACCTTAAATTGGATGGGTCTTCTTCTTTGATCGGAATAGCTCTTCTGTCGAGATTGGGCGGCCTTGAGATTTTCGCGGATGACTCTCACTTTTTCTTCGGCCTCTATGACCAGGTCAGGTCCATACACCGTTCTCTCCCCGGGTTGCGACCAGCTCAGCGGGGTTCGGCATCTACGTCCATACAAGGCCTCGAAAGGTGCCATTTTCAGGCTAGCTTGGTAACTGTTGTTGTAGGAGAATTCCGCTACTGGCAAACACTTATTCCAGTTCTTGTCATAATGAATAGCACAGGCGCGCAACATATCTTCCAAAATCTGATTAACCCTTTCAGTTTGCCCATCGGTCTGAGGGTGATATGTGGAACTGCGGATCAATTTCGTGCTAAGTGAAAACTGCAACTGCTCCCAAAAGCATGCTACAAACTGACTACCTCGATCAGAGATGATCGTTTTAGGTACACCATGCAAGGAAACAATCCGATCAAAGTACAGTTCTGCATATTTCTGTATGGTGTGGGTGGTGTGTACTGGAAGGAAATGTGCCGTTTTGGTTAGTCGGTCTACTATAACCCATATGGAGTCATGCTTGCAGGAGGTATTGGGTAGTCCGACTATAAAGTCCATGCTTATGTCTTCCCATTTCCACGAGGGAATAGGCAGCGGCTGCAAGGGGCCAGCTACCCTCAAGTGGCTTGCCTTAACTCGCTGACAGGTATCGCACTCTGAAACATATCGAGCAATGTCGGGCTTCATCCCACTCCACCAGAAATTTTGTCGGAGGTCGTGATACATCTTGGTACTGCCAGGGTGAATCGAGAACTTGGACAGGTGTGCTTCGTCCAGAATTTGTTTCTTAAGCTCGGGATCATTTGGAACTACAAGTCGAGTTTCATAAAGTACCACTCCTTTCCAATCCCGTCGGAAACGTTTATATCCTTCGTCCTCCCGTGCAAGTTTCGCTTTGATAAGGTTTATCTCTTTGTCCTCTAGCTGTGCTAGGATTATTTGGTCAAGCAGGGTGGGCTCCAGAGAAATATGACTTAAGGTGCCATGTGGAACAATTTCCAAGTTGAGTTTAGCCATTTCGTTACACAGGGTCTCGGCATAATTTACCGCCGATAAGCAGTTACAATGGATCTTGCGGCTGAGTGCATCTGCAACTACGTTGGCTTTTCCTGGGTGATAATGCACTTCTAGGTCATAATCCTTGATTAATTCTAACCATCTCCGCTGACGCATATTGAGGTCTGCTTGAGTGAATATATACTTAAGACTCTTGTGATCTGTATAAATGTTGCATCGGGTTCCCATGAGATAATGCCTCCACATTTTCAGAGCATGAACGAATGCCGCTAACTCAAGATCATGAGTAGGGTAGTTCAACTCATGTGGCCGTAACGCTCGCGAGGCATAGGCAATGACTCGGCTGTCTTGCATAAGAACACAACCAAGTCCAGTGCCAGAGGCATCGCAATACACATCAAATGGCCTAGTGGTGTCGGGCTGAGCTAAAACTAGCGCAGAAGTCAATAATTGCCTCAAGGTGTGGAAAGCTTCTTCACATTTGTCACTCCACACAAACTTACGCCCTTTCCTCAGCAGTTCCGTCATTGGCTTAGCTATTTTTGAGAAGTCAGGGATGAAGCGACGGTAGTAACCGGCTAAACCAAGAAAACTTCGAATCTGATGAACTGAAGTGGGCGGCTTCCAGTCCATTACTTCTTGCACCTTGCTTGGGTCTACTGCTATACCGTCTCTGGATATGGTGTGTCCCAAGAATTTAACACTGTCCAGCCAAAAGTCACACTTAGAGAACTTGGCATAGAGTTGGTGGTCTCTTAAGCGTTTGAGTACAGTATGTAGGTGCTCTGCATGTTCTTGTTCATTCTTCGAGTACACCAAGATGTCGTCAATGAATACCACGATGAATTTGTCGAGTTCGGGCATAAACACCGAATTCATGAGGTACATGAAGTAAGCCGGTGCATTAGTAAGCCCGAATGACATGACTAAGTACTCGTAGAGTCCATATCGTGTAGAAAAGGCAGTCTTTGGAATGTCGCACGGGCGGATCTTGATTTGATGGTAGCCAGAACGGAGGTCAATTTTGGAAAACACTCTAGCTCCAGCTAATTGGTTGAACAGAACATCAATGCGGGGTAGGGGGTACTTGTTCTTTATTGTCACCGCATTGAGAGGTCGGTAGTCCACACACATTCGGAGACTATCGTCCTTCTTTTTCACAAACAAGGCAGGGCAACCCCAAGGTGATGTACTTGGGCGAATAAAACCCTTTTCCAACAACTCATGCAACTGAGTTTTCATTTCTACCAGTTCGGCTGGTGGCATCTGGTATGGTCTCTTTGAAATTGGGGTGGTACCTGGTTGCAACTCAATGGCAAACTCGATGTCTCTCTCAGACGGCATACCCGGCAAATCGTCTGGAAACACATCCGGCTACTCGCACACTACTGGGATATCTTCCAAACGGTTTTCAGACACGGGATAGGCACAAGAAGTTTGGCACTCTCGGGGAGGTAAGTGTATAGTGGAGCTACCATACTTGGGTGAATTTATATGGATTGCCCTGGCAGGGATATCTAGGGTCACTCGGTGTCGGGTCATCCAATCCATACCCAAGATAACATCTATTCCTTCTATCCCAAGGGTAAGCAGGTCTTCCTTAAGAAGGGTTCTCCCTAACTGGATAGGTACTTTGCGGCTCACTTGGTGTGAAGCTACCTTTCCACCCGGGGTAGAGATTATGTAGGTACCTTTGGTGTGACAGAAATCTAACCCACACTTAGCGGTGATTCTGGTCCCAATGAAACTATGGGATGCTCCTGGATCAAACAGAATAAGGACTGGTTGATCACAGATAGAAAAGGTACCCGTCATCACTAGTGCTCCCTCTGGAAGTTCAGCAAGGGTGGTGAAGTTCAGCCTGCCTTGTTGGACCTGCACCTTTGGCTTCTTCCCCTTGTTGCCTAGTGTATTGCTTTGACCGGGTCGTTGATTCTGGTTGCGGGGGTAGTCCTTGGCGAAGTGTCCTGAGTTCCCGCAAGTGAAACAGCGGTTTCCAGTGACCGGGCGCAGTGGCATCGGGAGAGCAGGGTGGGGCCCTTGCGGCTGGAAACCGGGGAAATGAGGTGCTGCCTGCGGTGGAGGTCGAGCAACCCATCTCCCAGGCTGCGCGGGCCTGTGAGGCGCTTGTGGGGGAACCATTCTGTACTTCTGGGCAGGCGGGCTGGGTGCCGGCATTGGGGCCTTCCTCTTCATGTCGGCCTTGAGAGCCTTCATGCAATCTTCCTGGGAAATTGCCAGGTTCACCAGTTCATTGTAGGAACCCACTTTGATGGGGTTCAGCCTTTCCTTGAGCTCCAAACTCAAGCCTCTGCGGAAGCGGTCCCTCTTCTTTTCATCGGAGTCCGCATGATAGCCTGCATAGCGACACAGGTCGTTGAAAGCCTGCGCATAGTGCAGGACATCGCGGCCTCCCTGGGTGAGAGCCAGGAACTCATTGAGCTTGCGCTCCAGAAGACCCTCAGGGATGTGATGGCCCCTGAACGCCGTCTTGAATTCCTCCCAGCCGACGACGTGGTCGGCCGGCTGCATGGCGTGGTAGTGTTCCCACCACAGGAGAGCAGAACCACGCAACTGCTGCGCGGCGAACCGAACTTTGTTCTCATCCGGGCAATATGCGGTGAGAAGGGAAAACTTGGACTCGATAGCGCGAATCCAGGCATCAGCGTCAAGTGGGTCCTCCGTCTTGTGAAACAGAGGAGGCTGGGTCCCCAGAAAATCCTCATAGCGAGCAACATGTGGCCGATGATGGGCCCTTCCTCCTTGGGGCTGCTGCTGCTGCCCCTGAGCGATGTGCCTCAACAGCTCGGTCTGGGCTGCCAAGATCGACTCGAGGGTGGTCGGAGGCGGAGGTGGGGGAGGCACCTCGCTGCCACTGGGAACGGAGCCGGAGCGTGTGCGATGCGCCATCTGCAAGATTCACCTTTCCATTAGTTCCATAACCTCAGCAGTATTCCAAATAATGTGGGAATGTATGTGTTAATTCCGCAATGCAACTTTTGTAACCCAACACATATCCTTATTAAGGAGGTGCACAAAACTTAGCTAGCAACTGGCCCGTTTCTGCAGCGTTATTTTATCCTTGTTACCGATCGGAAAGGTATTTTGATCCACGTTTTGATGGGTCCACAAGATCCGGTGTCTCCCTGGTTGGTCTGCACACACCCTTGGGCGAGCCAAAACCTTATCCTCGGGGTCCCACTAATTCCGACCTCTGGTGACGGGGTCGGGCGAAACGGAGCTTCTCAACACGGGGTCGGACGAGGCGGAGACCTTTCAACACGAGGTCGGGCGAAATGGAGCCTTTCATCCCGGGGTCGGGCGAGGCGGAGACCTGCCGCGAGGGGTCGGGCGGGGCGGAGACCATCCCCGGGGGGGGGGGGGGTCGGGCGCGTCCGACCTCGCGACTCGGGGTCGGTCAGCTTTGGACAGGCCCACAGGAGACGGGTGTGTGGTCACAGCACTAAAACCCACACAACTTGGCATCCACGGCGTGTCGCAAGGGTCAGAAGTAGAGTTAAGAGTGAACCAAGATCATTTCATTGCTGGTCTTAAAATACAGGAGGAGTACTCAACTCAAGGCTAACCTATTACATCATTGGCCAAAAATATAGGTCGCCGAGGAGTACAATCAAAAACAAAATAGAACCGCTCAACTTAGTTTGTTATAACTAGAAGTCGTCGAGGTTGCCCACGGAGGCAAAGCTAAGGACCGGAGAGTGAGCATCACCAATTGGAGGCTGCGGTGAGGCATTCTCATAGTCCATGCTCGAAAAGCCTTCGATCTCCTCAGGCTCCTCCTCCTGGGCCATTTGCTCATCCAGCTGCACCTCTAAGGCGTGGATGGCATTAAGCTCATCGTGATGCTCCTGCAAGTGCTCATTGGCGTTCGCCAGCTCCATGTTCACATCATAGAACTGGTCAGCCAAGATCTCCATATCATGCTCCATGTCCACAATCTCTTCCTCCAAACGAGTAATCTTGTCCTGCATCTCAGCAATCTGAACATCCTTCTGTACCAGCTCGAGCGACTGGTCCACCATACCACTCTGCACGATAGACAAAGCAACCTGGTTGGCCACTACCATCCCAATCACCGTAGCCATCGCTCGGCTCTACAGCTCAACCATCCTGTAGAACACATTCAGGCAACGAGCTGAAACAAAAATCATGCGCTGAGGATCCATAAGCCCGAGCAAGTCCATATGCTCCATACTCAGCCACTACCTCCAACAGCGGCCACTGTGGCTGATCCGGAGGCGGGGGTACCCGCACATGTACGCGGCTCCGCGGAATCCCGTGGTCCTGGTACACACGACCCGCATAAACCGACGGCGACTGGTACCCGAAAGAGCGCAGAGTGTCCCACAACACAGCTGGAAAACCCTCGTAGTGAAGGCACCGTGAGTAGGTGGTGCCCTCCGTACCGACTGCCACGTGCACGGGCTGCGCCATCTGTAACCAAGGGTCACGTGAGAAACGGGGTTAACACTTGGAAATCAAACAGATTTCTGGCAGTTAGAGAAAAGCTCATAACTCAGCAAGTATTCCTCCAAAAATTTCTCAAATTTTACCAGCATGTTCTTTAGATAGTGGGTAACAAGTTTGGTATTCAAAGGTAGGGCTAGAACAGAACCTCACAAGGTGATAATCTCAGATTCACATTAAGTGTACCTGCTGGAACTCTTCAGACCGAGTCAAGATAAACTGAACACATCTTCCAAACTAGAGATTTAACAAAACCAAAACTCTACCAGTAAGTCCTTTACTAAGTTCTAAAAAACTTTGCTTAAAGGACTCCTCGCAGAAAAGGTCCTTAAGGTGGTTGAAATAGCAGAAACTCCGCTGGTGTGCACTTTGGGCTAACAGCCAACAGGGGGTCACCAAACTGATCACAACTCTCAACCCAAATGGTAGTACCTTGTGGCAGTTTTACTTGGGAGTTTTAACACAACTTTATTATACAAACCTTCTGGAGTTAGCATGGAGGAAAAAGGACAGCTAGACAATCCTTAATGCGGTGCATTACTTTTTACGATGTACTCGAGTTTGGGTTTATTTCTGAATGCATGTACGTCCTAGTCGTCCTCTCAACCAAAAATAATTGCCAAAAATCTTTGGACTTACATGGTTAGTGCCGGTGGCAAGGCAACAATACGGCTCTCACTATAATAACTAGTCGAGTTACTAGGCATCGTTTCGAACGCAACGTTTGTTAGTGTACCTGCAGAAAAATACAACACAGCTTGAACCTTCCGTGCCAGCACTCACGAAAGCGTCCACAATCATTACCGTTCACTATAGAAACGGCACCCATGCGTTTAACGCTGCATGGACAGCGCAACATTCGTGGAAATAGGTTCCTTTGAATAGAATCCTATAACCCTTCGCATTCTCGTGATGCGGAATCATGCACACGTGTAACAAACGTGGGCGAACAACCGTGACGATAGGCTCGTTGGAATCGAACCATACCATCCTTCACATGTATTAACATACGGAACCTGCGCACGTATAATAGATGTGGGCGAAACAACTGTGATGATAGGCTCGTTGGAATCGAACCATACCATCCTTCGCATACTCGCGATGCGGATTTCAGCACACGTATGATAGACGTGTCAAAAAGTGCTGGAAGTTAGAAGATAACCAATAACTATTAGCCACCTTAAAAACAACCGAAAATCCCCTAGGGCTCCTCGAACTAAACTCATCCTTAGCGAACTTACGAACTTCTCGATTTTAATTCCTGCAAATTTTAGTTAGAAAAAGAGTTTTAAGGTTTGTTGTTCTCCGTGCTGTGCTTCGAGCTCTGATACCAGCTGTGGCGGAACCGCCCAAATTAACCTGACTAAAATGCATTGAAGTCGCCTGACACGCGATTATGCACTTTAAGCAAGTCAACTTGGTCGACCGTCGGATTTCCTCCGATAAACCACATAACAGGATCGAGAAGCATTGCTCACGCGAAGGTGAGTAGCACACAGGTTACAACATTCCATCATGACAACATAGTTCAACAATTTATTACATCAGAGTTTTCGAAATTTAGATCGAAACTTGCAAGGTTCGAAGTCAAATAAAACTAGCGGAAGCTAAACGTCGATACATGACATCATGACGGAGCCGATCATGACATCAAAAACTCCTTCCTTCGCCGTCCGAGGAAGGATCCCACTCGACGGTCCAGCCTGGGGGAAGCTGGGTCGGCCAAGTGGTACCCGCAACCAAACTATTGACATTACCTGAAAAAGATTAGCCACAACAAGGCTGAGCAACTAGTACTCAGCAAGACTGACCCGTCGGAAAGACACGACCGATACTCAGACATGCAAGGCTTTCTGGCTCTGGGGTTTTCTTTGCCAAAAGCATCTAAAGTCAGTCCTTACTTTCAACATTTTAGCTCATGTTCTATGTTCTTTATCCATTATAGATTAGCAACTTATACTAAACAAACATGGTTTCCAAGCAATTACTGAACAAGCATCAAGATTTAAAATCGTCATCATGTTCCATCTTTACTCAGTGCAGAATAGTGATCAAGTAGTCCCAATCTGTGAGAGGCAGACGAATCGATTCGAATTTTATTAACCATGCATGGCAAACCTAATCTCACGACATCCGCGCACCACGAAGGGTCACTTCATTTGTCATCCGTCCCCATCGATCCCTTAGGCACGTGTTAGGGCCAACTTCCTTTGGCATGCAATGCTCCACAGTCCCGGCCTATTGCTGCACTGTGACCGCACTTGCACCCACATGATGCACCATGGGAACGACGTTCCAAGGACAGCCAGAAGGTATGCCACGCCCCAGTTCAATCAGGTACTAGGCTTCCCCATCCCATACTAGGTATGAGATTAGTACTTTCAAACACTTGATCATGAACACCGACACGTTTTGACCTTAGTTCATTTTCATTTAGACAGACGGGGCAATCCACCAAGTATCGAACACAAGCCTGACCCCGTCCGTCATCCTTATAGTTGCGACAAAACTGAAACATTCAACTCCTATAACTCGCGAGTGACAGGAAATCACTCGACTTTTACCGAAACCTATTAAGCAATGCAACTACTCGGCCTTAGCAACTAGTATTCAAAAACAAGGTACTAAGTTATGCATCTAAGGTTCCATTACAACTCCTCGAAACGTAAATGCGCAATCAAGTAATCAATAAGGGGGAGTTCATGCACCGCGGCTTGCCTTCAGAAAAAGGTTGCGGGTCCTCGGGGTCTTGCTCTGGTTCGGGCTCTCCTTCGCAGGGATGCAGTTCCTCGGCGGGGTCTTCTTCCGGTGCTGGATGAAGCTCGTACGTTCCATCGGCGAGATTCAACTCTACACGGAAATGCAATGCAGGGGTTAAACATTTTAGATGGTTATTTTCAACACACTCATGTTTTAACACGGACACTTGTAGAAAAGCTACAGGAAAGGTGGGGGAGTTCAACTTCTCTTGGTGGAGAGCAGGATGAGAGGGTCGGATTGGGAAAACTTAGGGTCTGACCCTCAGGTTTAAGGAAAACCGTACCGAGGTCCTCAGACTCAACACAGAGGAATCCCCGAAAAAAATTTCACCGATACCCTCGGGTCAAAGAAAAAGTTACAGCCGAGCCCTCGGGCGAGGCGGAGAAAGGGTCGGCGAAACTTGGCAGGGTCGGGCGAGACGCAAAAGGACAGGGGTCGGGCGAGACGGAAAGGACCGGGAGGTTAAGTAGCTTACCTCCAGGTCTACCGGTGAAGCCTTGGGGCCGAGCAGGAGTAGGCTGGGGCGGGAAGTTGTACGCGCCAACGCTTGGGTAGCGGCAAGACTTCAACGGTGGTCCGACGGTGGCGGTGCTTCTTGCGGACACCAGCAAGCTCGAGTACCGCGTGGAGGAGCGGGCGGCTGGTGTGTTGGGAGAAATGGCTTGAGGGTGGCGGCGAAGTCGCCGGAGTGTGGGGTGGCGCAAAGGGGTGAGCTCCATGGAAGCTCAGCGGTGACGCGGGGAGAAAGCGGTGGCTCAGAGGAGAAAGCAGGGCGCAGATGCGGGCGGTGGCAAGGGGTGGCATTGCCGGTGAGGGGGTTCCCTTTTATAGGGCCGGGGTGGCGCGGAGGGTCGAGGCGGGGCTCCGGTGGGGAAAAGGATAAGGCCGGGAGCGGCGAGTGCGTGGGCAAGGCGGCCATTGGCCGACGACGCCATTCGGCAGAGGAGGTGGAGCTCCGGGTGGTCTTCGGCGGCGATTGGCCTTGGGCGACGCGCGTCTGGGGCTTCCGGTCTGTCGGGCGGGCGATGCGGAAAGGCTACCGTGGGGGTTGGGCGAGCGGGCGGAGGCGCGGGACGTCGGGGGCGTCTCAGCTTTCTCGGCGAACGGGCGGAACAGGGTTGGCGGAGTAGAGCCGTGGCAGGTGGAAGGTGACTTGCGCTCGGCCGGCGATTGGCTAGCTCTGCGCTCGCTCCGTCCTGTCGCGGGCACGGGTTGGGCACCGTGGCTCTCGTCCTGTCGCTGTCGCGCTGGTGATAGGGCGCCGGCAAGCTGCCGGTGGCCGGCGGCCACGCGGCGCGCGGCGCGCGAGCGAACATGCTCGGGCACGCGGGCGTCGAGGCTCCCTTCGGGCAGCAAGCCCGACCAGCTTTGGAGCGATCCTTCTTCGAATCTTTCAACACAACTCCCAAAACTCCCTTAAACAAACTTTCCCAACTCTGATCGTTCATCAAACTTTGTTTAAGGTGTCGGTTTAGATTGTGAAAGGATTCAAAGATATTTTACGCCAAAGTTAGCCAAAAATATGGAATTCCAGACTTAGGATTTGTAAGGCACCTGGGGTGAGTTGACTGGGTTACCTCACTTTGATCGGGATTTTGAACAAGTTTGGATCCGATTTGGATCTGGGTCAGTGTAACGAAGTTGGAACACTCTTGAGGTACTAAAACTTCTATTAAGGCTCTGACTCGAGTTTAGATAGGAAAACGGGAGATGAAAGCTTGCAAAGATGGAGGAAAACTCGAATTCCAGGACTTAAGAGATTTTCAGGGTCCTCTAGGAAAGCCGGCTTTGGTTGCTGTTTTTGACTTCCTTTCACTCCGAAATGGTCAAAGCGCCTTTAACAAAAGTTGTTGGAATTTAAAAGTTTTACAACTCTTATTTGGGCAGAAACTTAAGTTTGTATATAGAATCTCAAGCTTTAAAACAAACTCCAAAAGAGCTTCTTAGGTTTTATAAAGGTCATTTTACTTCTTAAATTAAGGATTTATCACTGGTTTATAGTTAAAAGCACTTAATTTAGGTAGAGCTGTTATAGCCTACCCCCCTTAGAGGAATCTCGCCCCGAGATTCAAGTGCAGAAAGAACTAGTGTGGCTGGTGCAACGTACCTCCTTGACCGAAAAGAAAACCGCGGAAGTTAGCGTTGAGATATTCCCAAGTATTCCCAAGGGTATCATATTTCCTAAAGGAAGGCCAGTCGGTCAAAAGATTTTACTATTGCATATGAAACCAGTTGCATTAAAGTCATAAAATTAAGCCCATGCTATTTGTAGCTAGTCCGGAGTTATTTGGATCTTCTAAATTTGGCTTTCTTGGAGTTTTTGCCTAGATGTATTGCCGATAAATTTATTTTGCGTGGTATCTCATTCTGTTCAGACCCGAGCTACGACCCAGGGGACTCTCAAGACCTCGACTACAATGAGGAGGACCCCTACAACAACAGACAAGGTGTCATGTCACTCCCAATCATATAGATCCTATGCATGCAAGTTGCTAGCACTTTATCTATAATGCTTGGATGATGGTTGTTTGCATAGCCTATGATTCTAGCCATACCTTGATAATTGTTTATCCTGTTTTCCTTGGTACCTTCTTGTGGGCTAGCTATAGACCCCTAGCTAGTCCACCTTACCGTTCATATACATGCTTTTGAGCTATGGATGGGCATATGCCATGGATTTGGTGATGGGATCCCTTGTACACTCTTGCATGTGTTTTAGGTAAGTGTGATCCCTTGACGTGTTTTGGCGGTAGTAAGCCGCGGTTGGTACTGAGGAGTGCCTTGCTAGGGGAGAGCATTCTGGTCTCTCTCACCACCCTTGTGCCTGTGGTGGGTACCTTGTCTGACACTGAGGAGCAGGTGGCGTCCTTGTACATTGCAGGTGCTTCAGCACATACTTTGGAGTAGAGTGCTCGCTCTCATCCCTTAAGGACCAAGTCAGTTTAACCATTATTCTTTGGACTATTTACGTACATACTGTTCACTCAAGTTATAGGTAGGGTTCGATCTGAGACTAGTGGTGGATAGCGCTCAGCCTGTAGGCGGATTGGAGGATCAGTGTAAGGAGTTCAAGGGCTTGACCTGCTCTGACCAGACTACGCCCCGGCACGGGTAGGTTTCACAGCTTCAAGTGAGAGAGAGAGAGGGAGTAGTGTGGGGAGTGGTGAGTTCCTCAGCACTCTACTCCGCCATGTACCTCTATGGATGCTTCTTCCTTCATTATGAGTAAGTGAGTATTCGTGATTCCCTTATGCTAGTGCTTACCTATAAGTGAGATGAGTTCTCTTTGCTCGCTGGTTCGTCGCTTCATATTTATACGGAGTGCTATAGTGTGGCTATGAGTCGACAGGCGCAGTTGGGTCATAGTAGTAATCAGTAGCGTAGATGTGGTGTCTGGGCTAAGGGTTATCTTTCGTTTGCCTTGTATCCCATGGATAGTTAGAGGTAGGTCATAGATGGTGACCGCCCTATTTGTCCTCTGTATTCCTCCACGTTCGGATATAGCATAGAGCTGTTGGCCGGAGGTACCTGGATTCCAGGGTAAGTTGGTGCTCGAAGTGAGTAATTGTAACCAAGAGATCGACCTTTAACTTATCTAGCACTACCTGTAGGAATCCTCTCTACCCTGTACCTACCTTTGGGAGGGTGATCCTTGGATACAAGAGTCGTAGATATATACACACGTTCCCCTAGATTCAATACCCTTGGAATACTCTGAGGTAAAAGTGTAACAACTCTACTTAAACTAAACTTGGTTAAGCTGGAATAGGAGGCTTAGACACTAATCTAGCAAGTGAAAGGTCCTTTTTGCCCTTAGAAGCTCAAGTTTGGGATTAATTCAAAACATGAAATTTTGTATAGAAACTTAAAGTTTTGCCAAACTAAAAGTTGTAGAGTTTTACATTTCTAACAATTTTCCTTATTAGCACTTTTGCTAGTTTGGAGAGGAATAGGTTCAAAAACTATAATCAAAATCAGTAGCTTTTGAAACTCACTTCAAAAACTCAAAGTGCTAGAAACAGTGAATTTCCTCAACTTTGCAACCCTTTTTCTAAAAATTTCTAATGTAAGCTCAAGTCAAATCTTTTATAAAAATTTTAGTACTACAAGTCATTGACAACTTTGATTATTGGAGTTAGGCCAAAATCTGCACAAAAGCTTTTCAAAAATTAGGTCAAAGTCAAGCAAAACCGTCAACCGAGCCAAAACAGCAAAAAATATGCTAAGTCTGAAAGCAGTTCAAAGTATGTATCTTGGAAAGTAAGTTATTGACAAAACTTAAACTGAACTCAAGTAAAACCCTTTATAAGAGTTTTAGTACCCAGTCTGTAAAACAACTTTATCAATAACACTTTGGCCTAATTCAATCAGAAAACCATTAAAAATTCGGGTAAAAAACAGCCAAAACCCTGAAAATCAGCAATCTTGGCAAGAAAGTCTGGATGACAGGTGTCCTAGCAAACCTTGGAACCCCATAACTTCAAATCCATTTTGATTTTGAAGTGACACCTTTTGTATGTTTTAAACTTTAATATAAGGGCTACAATTCATAGAAAGACAAATCTTCAAGTTCTTTTAAAAAATTTCAAATTATTTTGGCCCCAACCTTCGGCCCTTGGCTGCCCCGCGATGCACCTCGTGCCAGAGCGTGCTCTGCCGCGATGCCCCGTGCGACGCCGCCCCATGGCGCAACCTTACCGGTGGCTTGCCATCGACCAATCCACAGCCGTGACAAGATGACTCGCTCCCCCGGCTGCCCAATGCGCTCGCGACCCTATCCTCCCCTCTGCTGTGGCGGATCTACTTCGGATTGACTTGATTAAACAGGGCTAAGTCGCCTAACATGCAACACCCATGCCTAAGCCAAGTTAACACGAAGTGCCGTCGGATTTCATCCGATTAACCACGTGAACAGGATCGAGTTAGCAAACTCACACGAAGGTGAGTGGTTCCAGAGAATACAACATGTCCACCGAGTTAATCAACTTAACCATTTAGTTCGACCAGAAGAACAAATCATCAGAGTTTTACAAGGTTTCAAAAGAAAACAACCGAAGGTAAAACAGCAAGCGAAAGCTAATCGTCGGGGGTCGGACGTCCTTGGTGAGGCCATCCAAGACGTCAGTGATCCCTTTCCTCGCTGTCCGAGGAGGGATCCCACTCGACCGTCCAACCCGGAGGGAGTTGGGGCGGCCAAGTGCCAACAGAGGAGGGCTCGGGAGCAGCGGCTTCACCTGAAAAGAAAAGCCACAACAAGGCTGAGCTATTAAGCTCAACAAGACTTAACCGACAGGGAGTAACAACTCCACCACTTCTAGACATGCAAGGCTCTTTGGCTGAGGGGGTTTGTTTGCCAAGAAGCACTAAGTAAAACCCTATTTTCAAGTTTTAGCTCCGGTTCTAAGTTCATTATCCGGTCTAAGTTTTGCAACCTATTCTAAGCAATCATAGAACCAACCAAAGGTATATATATAACATCATCAAGACCATGTCATCATCATATTTCTTTCTTACTCAGGGTAGCATAGCGATCAAGCAGTCTCAAACTGTGAGAGGCAGACGAATCGATTCGAGTTCTTTAACCATGCATGGTGAACCTAACCTCACGACATCCGCGCACCCGGAGGTCGCTTCCTGTGTCGGCCTTCCCCATCAATCCCCTAACCTGTGTCGGGCCCATTTCCTTTGGTGCAAGGTTCCACAGACCCGGCCTCTGCCGTTCTATGACCACGCTTGCCACCACGTGCGACAACCAGCAGGGGAAACTCTGTTCCAAGAACAATGGGGCGACCGCTCACATCTAGGTTCAATCCGGTACTAGGCTTCCTCATCCCATACTAAGTATGAGGTTAGTACTTTCAAACACTTGATCATGAACACCACCACTGTCGGGCCTTAGCAAGTTTCATAGACAGACGGGGCGATCAACCGACCACCAAAGAGTTACCCAAAACCCTACCCCGTCCATCGTCCTTACAGTTGTGACAGGAGGAAGACAACCAACTCCTACAACTCGCGAGTGACAGGAAATCACTCGACTTTTACCGCTTCCTATTTAAGCAAAGCAGCTACTCGGTCCAACAGCTAGTGTTCAGATCAGGGGAGCTAAGTTATGCATCTAGGGTTCCAAACAACTCCTATATGTAAATGCACAAGAAAGATGCAGAAGACATGCACAAGTTTGGAAAACAAACATAGGGATTTTCATGCATCCGGGGCTTGCCTTCAAGCGAGAAAGAAGGAAGCTGCTCTTCGGCTTGGGCGGCTTCGGCTTCTCGGGGCAGGAGCTCGGCTACACCGTCGTCTTCTGGCGCCGGGTGCAGCTCGTAGTAGCCGTCGGCGAGACGCAGCTCTACACGAAAATGCAATGCAAGTGTTAGCATTTAGACGGTTATTTCAACAGCAACACTTGCAAGTCTGAGCCCAGAAACTTGCGACAAGTGACAGGAGGGTGGGGAGGTTCAAAGGAGTTGGTGGAGATCAAGAGGTAAGGGTCGGAGGAAAGGAACTTAGGATCTGACCCTTAATCTAGAGGATTTGGTGTGCTAGGGGTCCTCAGACTCATCGCTGAAAGGTCCCCAAGTTTTACACATACACCCTCGGTTTGAAGAAAAAGATACAGCCGAGTCCTCGGGCGAGGCGGAGAAGGGTCGGCGGAACAGTCAGGGTCGGGCGAGACGGAACCGGGGTCGGGCGGATAAGAGGGGTCAGGCGAAGCGGACAAGGGGTCGGACGAACAGAAGGGTCGGACGAGGCGGACAAGGGGTCGGCAGCTTACCTTCGTCTTACAAGGAAAGCTTGGGGTCGGGAAGAAGCAGACTTGGGCGGAGGGACTAAGGCTTTGAACAGCGGCGAGGTCCGGCAGTGCTCCGGCGGTGGCAGTGCTTCTTGTGGATCACAAGTAAGCTCTTACGCAGCTCGGAGGAGCAAGCGGCTGGGTGGATTGGGGAAAACGGTGTGGAGCGGAGAGGAGAGTTCCTTAGGGACTTAGTGTGGTGGCGCTGGGAGCTCGAACAGGGAGCAAGAGAAATGGCGGGAGGGCAGCGATGGCGAAGGGGACTCCGGCGGGGCTCGCGCATTCCCTTTTATAGCGGTGCGGGAGTGAGAAGGGGAGCGGCGCGAAGGCCGGGGAAGAAGCAATGGAGTACTCTTCCCGGGCAGCGATTGAGCGACGAGGGCGGTGGAGCAGGACTTCGGGGATGACACCGGCGGTCATTGGGCTCTGGCGTCAGGGCAGCGCAGGCGCGGGTTTGCCGATGGTTGAGATTTGGCGGAGGCGGGCGTCGTCATGCGGTGGAGCTGATGGAAGTGACCGGGATAATGACATGAGGAACGAGGGCGCACAGGTGAGAAGACAGGCGGCTGCGGGTGCGCAGGCGAGCGCGGAGCAACAGATTGTCGGGCGGCTTCTGACAGGTGGGAAAAGGAGCTATCGCTGCCGTGGTTGGGGTTGGCGGAGGAGGAATCGTCAGGTAGCGAAGACCAGGTGGCGCGACTGTGGCGAGGTGATGAAAAAGACGGGCGACATCGGGCTCTGCGGCCGGGATCTGGTGATGTGTTGATGGGCGCGGGCGGCGAGGTGCTGCAGAAAGGTTGCAGAGGGGCTTCCGCTGCGATTGGGGAAGGGGGCGCGAGAATCCATTCGGTCGCGGGCCAAGAACGAGGCGGAGCGGCGGACGTCGGAGGAGTTGAGCCACGCGGCGGGGGAACTCTGAAGCGAGCATGCAACTCGAGTGCGCCTATCGCGGAGAATCTGGGAGAAAAGATCTCGTGGGCCCACCGGTCAGATTGAAGGGAGGTGTTGGGGAATGACTCAGAAGGATCCGGCGGGTGAGTCGGGGTCGGCGGGGTCGGAACTGGATGCCAGCGGAGAGGGGTCGGGTCTCAGGGGTCGGGACCGGACTGGAGGTTGATCATTTAGGCTTGGAAAACTAAGACAGGTGATTAGGGGTTCGGATTAAGATTAACTCGGGAGGTTTCGGGATCGGTCGTCACATTTGCCCGCGCATCACCTTTGCCCGTCATGAGCGAGCTCCGCCCACTCCCGGCGCGCCACGCCTGATGCCTCCACCAGCCGGCTCCGCCTCCCCAGTGCCGACCGCGACCGTGATAGCGTGAGGCCCTCACTCCGGCAATCGACTCGCCCGGCAAAGCCATCTCTCCGAGCCCAAGATCGAGCTCGCCCAATCTCTGGAAGATCTTCGCATGCGCTCGCATCCTCCCTCCACTAGTGAGCGCTGCCGGCCAATGGCGCCACCCTGCTCTTCTCCTCTACTCACCTCCAGTCACGTCCAACACCAGCATTTGGCTCCGCCCTCATCCTCCTCACCTCCCCAGCCCTATAAAAGGGCTTGATGCGCTGCCTGTGTAGCTCCCCGCATTGAGCTCGCCGCCAGTCCGCTCCCCTGCTCTCGCCCCACACGTCGCCACTCGGACCCCTCCATGGAGCCCCTTGCTCCACACCACCCCGCACCTCAGCGCTGCCTCCGCAATCTCCGCCACAACCACGCGCAGCTCACCGCCCCCTCCGTTGGCCGCTCGAAGTACCGCCAGCATCAGAACGCTAGAGGATCCCTCACCGCCGCGTGTGTTTCATCCCCACCGCCGTTCGCCATCCACACGCCTTCTCCGCCACCCCGACCTTCACCAAATCCCCTCACGGTGAGCACCTACATGTTCCTCGCCCGTTGTTCGCATATATTAGCCCCTACGATCGCCAGAATCGAAGCCGTCCGATCCCATGACTCCATAGGGGCACGGGTGTGATTGGGAAAACACCGCAGGGATCTTTTTGATGGAACCGAGGGCATACGTGTGATGTTTTGAAAACTTCAGGGGCCTGGCTGTAAAGTCATTTCGGTTTTGTTGTTTTATTTCGGTAGATAAATAGGATAACTTTGGAAATGCACTGAAAAATGTAGGAAGCTCAGAAAAATGTCAAATAAATTTTGTTGGAGTCAATGAAGCATCTAGTTTCATAGAAAAATGATATTGCACATGTTACTGTTAGAAATAATGCTCTGTAATTTTATTTCTTGTCTAGGCCATTGAAATCATAGTAAATCAAAGAAAAATGTAAAAATGACAAATCCACTTTTAAAGTGTTTGTTCCAGTGAGTAGAAGCTTGGAAAAATAGTTAGGAACCTGGTGTATAACTTTAAATCACTGTTTTAACTTTATCTTTGAAATCTAGGATTAAATACTTCTTTTTGCATAAGATTTAATCCAGAGTAGAGAAATATGTGAACCCACTTGGAGTACCTTAGTTTTGAAGAGTAGTTCTCAGGAAAAATATGGAACACTGAATGTAACTTGATGAGATATGCCTTTCTATTTGTAGAAAGATAGGTAGAACATAAATATGGAAAATAGATGTCCTTCAGCAAAAATCATAAGACATTCACCCAAGTCTCTCTCAAACACATTCAACCCACTCCTAAAGCTTCACTCCTCAGAATCACTATAGATTTTGAGATAAAAATGGTTTAGTGCATCCTACCATTGGGTAATAAAACAATTTTAATTATTTTTGTACTAGCCCAATGGATCCCAAATTTTTACAGTAAATCAGTGCTGACATGATTGAGATACAGCTAAATTCTCAGTGTCATATGTTGCTATTTGAATATGGGAACAAAATTTGGAAGATGAACCGGTTGAAATGAATAAAATGAAATCGTTAAGTCCTAGTAAGGTTAAATGGTAATTCATGGAAGAGGTAAAAAAAAACATTCAGAAACAAAATAACTTTCCAAATGAACCTTGAACAACCCTAAAGTGACCCCACCTTCCTTGTGAGGTCTAAATTGTAAGAACCTTAAATGTGTACACAATCACCATCAAAGTCAACCTTGAGTTTTATACCACACACACCTTACTTCATGAAGAAAATGAAAGTCTAGAACCTTGTTTAGGTGAATGTGGTTGAAATACAACTTACACTTCAACAATAATTCATGTCTTGCATCCTGCATATGGAGGCATGGAAATTTGAACTATCTGCATATGCATGTCGTGTAGAAGTTAATATTGCCGATAGAACCTATGAGCTCCACCCCATGCCGGAAGAGGAACCCACCGCAAAGCTGCATCACATGGAAGCTGAGCCCAAGCCAGATCAAGACCCCGAAGACCAGCTAACTTTCTTTGAACCTGAAGGCAAGCCCTAGAGCATGTTTCCTGCTTTCTAAACTTATGCAATTATGTTGATGCTTATGATTGTGCATTTAAGTTACTAGGAGTTGTTTGGAACCTTAGATGCATGAATTTAGTACCTTTGATCTGAACACTAGTATGTTAAGTCGAGTAGATGCTATGATCTGAACATAGTAAAAGTCGAGTGATTTCCTATCACTCGTGAGTTATAGGAGTTGTTCGCTTTACTTATGTTACAACCATAAGGATGACGGGTGGGGTAGGGCCTTGTGAATCATTTTGGTGGTCGGTGGATGGCCCCATCTGTCTAAATGAAATTGTGCTGAGGTTGAACCATATCGATGTTCGTGATCAAGTGTTTGAAAGTACTAATCTCATACCTAGTATGGGATGGGGAAGACTAGTACCTGATTGAACCGAGACGTGACTTATACTCCTGTTGTCCTTGGAACATAGTTCCCATGGTGCATCATGTGGGTGCAAGTGCGGTCACAATACGGCAGAGATCGGGACTGTGGAGCATTGCATGCCAAAGGAAGTTTAGCCCTAACACGTGGCTGGGAGTTGATGGGGACGACTGACAAATGAAGTGAACCTGGTGTGGTACACGGATGTCATGAGGTTAGAATCGCCATGCATGGTTAATAAATTCGAATCGATTCGTTTGCCTCTCATGATTTGGGACTACTTGATCGCTATGCTGCACTGAGTAAAGATGGAACATGATGATGATATTAATCTTGATGCTTGTCCTTTAAATTGTTTGGAAACAATGCTTGCTTAGTATAAGTTGCTAATTTAGACTGGTTAATGAACTTAGAACCTGAGCTAAAATATTGAAAGTAAGTATCAACTTTAGTGGCTTTTGGCAAAAATAAACCCACAGCCAAAAAGCCTGCATGAATAGAAGTCGGTGAAGTAGTAATCACCTGTCGGGTCAGTCTTCTGAGTATTAGTTGCTCAGCCTTACTTGTGGCATAACATTTCAGGTAATGTCTATAGTTTGGCTGCTAGCGCCACTTGGCCTACCCAATAACCTCCGGGTTGGACGGTCGAGTGGAATCCCTCCTCGGACGGCGAGGACAGGGGTTGTTGATATCATGGTCGGCTTCACCATGGTATTATGTATCAATGTTTAGCTTCCACATGTTTTACTTCTTCATTGTTTACAACCTTGCAAACTCTGTTTGAATTTCGAAAACTCTGATGTAATAAAATGTTGAACTACGTTAATGTGATGGGAATGCTGTAATCTCTATAACCACTCACCTTCGTGTGAGCAATGCTTCTCGATCCTGAGTATGTGGTTTATCGGATGAAATCCGACAGACGACCCAGTTGGTTGGCTTAAAGTGCATGATCGCGTCTTAGGCGACTCAAGTGCATTTTTGCGAAGTTAATTTGGGCAGTTCCACCACAGAAAGCTACAATGGTATCCGTGAGCATACAGATTCATTCGCTATCGCTAAAATACCCAACAAGCCTTCTGGTGCCAGTGCCAGGAAATAGTTGCTGTTTATCTACGAACCTAGTGGTCCTCGTATCTTTTTACTTTTCTTTGTTGCTACCTTTACCCCCGCTATCCATGGAAGGTTATCCTTGTACACACCTTTCGGCTGCTCGGGGTGAGTCTTTAAGAGCCATCCTTTTTGGAACCCAATTCCTTATCCGGCTACAAGATTCATCCTTCACTCATAGCGCTAGTTTAGGAAAATTCCTTCTCGGGGTTAAGCTATGAGAACCCCTTTCATCATCTGCGAGATTTTGAGCACTTGTGTTCTTGCTAGAGAATATCCAGCTTGACACAAGATGCTCTTAAGAGGAAAATTTTCCCGTTTTATCTCTTAGTGAGAGTGAGAAGGTTGTACCTTCGTTTAGAGGAGAGTGCGATTGATAATGGGAAGAAATGAGGGCAAGATTTTGTTCCTCCCTCCTTCCTTTATCTTGCATCGCTTCTTTGCGAGTCAAGGTCCTCAACTACAAGCAGGGAGAGGAGGAATTACTAGGCGCAGCATGGGTCCATTTCTCCACTTTGGTAGAGACTTGCCCAATCTTATCCATACCCGACCATGTGTTGCTTCAACACTTTCGGTTAGGATTATTGGAGGATGCTGGCCCGTAGCTTGATGCCCTCTTCGAAGGCTCGTTCTTGCATAAGGATCCAATAGAAGGGAAAGAAATATTGGAGCATATCCGAGAAACTCCTCCCCTAGTCGATCCACATGACAATGCCTCATTAGGAGGAGAGTATATTGAGCAACTGAGGACCATCCTCAGCAGAGTTCGAGCTTTCATCTAGACTATATTTAAACTCTGACTGAAGATGCCTCTCCTGAAGTGTAGGAGTCATGGGGAAAGACCGCCTCGTGCAGATCCTACCCCCAGATTTCCTTGCTGTGCTTTCTTCTGAATTTGTCTCAAGACCTCGTCTCGAGGGAGGTTGAGGAAGGAGTAGTTGGAAGAGGACGATCATTCTTTATCAAATGATTCGTCCATTTCAGCCACAACTTCCCAAAAGGAGTACCGTAAGAAAATCTGTCATGCTCCCATGTCAAGGTAACATCCAAGGTGTTTTGTATACACCAAGAATATCCTTTGATATTGACCACCGTATCATAGACCTTAGGCCTCATCCCTTTTTGTCAAGGGATCATGAGAACCATACCGATCGAATCGAGTGAACCAAACTTACACTCTTATCCTCGATTATTGATCGATGCCAATCAAATCAAGTGATTCAAAACTCATATCTTATTTCTTAATTTTGATTGATGCCCAATAGAAGTTATGTTCACTGATCGTATCAGATGAACTTCTATTGGAAGCTTAGGCTGATTGCTTTGCCACCACGCTCATCGTATTTGTCATGAAGCTTTCTACCTAAGGAGGGTATGAGTTGAAAGAAACTCATTTCCATCACGACCCGAACTCAGATCATTCCCTTGGCCCATAGAGTTACACATCCTCTTCCATTAGGGGGCCATGAACGTTCCGAGTCACTCTATCCGGAGATCAAGCCACAGATTCCATGAACATGAAGTTTCACCTTGATCCATCATAAGGCTCATGCTCATCCTTGATATCTCTAAGATCTATCCATTGTGCCAAGGCACTACGAGTCGTACGATCACCTTAAGGCTTCCCATCATAGATGCCCTTAGCATGGTTGTATATGGTTCAGCTTTATTATAATTTCTATAAAGGGCTCGTAGTTGTATTTGTGCAAAATCCTTGCAGCCATGGCTTCATCGATCCATCTCAAATGGTAGAGCAAGGAAGACGTACATGTCATTGAGCAAGGGATCATCAGAGATGCCTAAGATCATAAGCTTCCTGTGACGAACCTGGTGATTTCAACCGAGTTAATCCTAATCCGAGTCCCTAATCCCTCTGTCTCCGCTCCCCTGAGCTTAAGCGCTCAACCTCCGGTTCTTAGTCCCAACCCCTGAGAACCCAACCAACCCCGTCGGTTCCTTCTGAGTCCCCAAAGGCAGTGCTCCTTTCAATCTTGGAGCTGTGGAACAACCGAGACTGACTGGTGGGCCCGCAAATCTTTTCCCCGGATCTCCCAAGGCAGACGCACTTGAGCAGCAGGCGCCGCTTCAGAGCTTCTCCGCCGCGTGGCTTGATCTCTCCGACGCCCGCCGCTTCGCTCAGTCGCCGGCCGCGACAGGATGGATTCCTGCGCCCTCCTCCCCAATCGCAGCGGAAGCCCCTCTGCAACCCTTTCTGCATCACCTCGTCTCACTCGCGCCCTCGCCAGCCGCGCCTTGGTGCCCCGTCGCCGCCATGGCAGAGCTTTGCCGCCTACCGCATCATAACGCCTCGCGGCTCGCGCCCATCATCTCGCCGGATCCCCGGCTGCAAGGCCCGATGCCTTCCGGCTTTTCCGCCGCCTCTCCACAATCGCGCCGCCAACGAACTCGCTACGTGACGATTCCTCCCTCGCCAACCCTGACTCCGGCTGCGACAGCTCCCTTCTCTTGCCCCACCAGTGCCGTGCGCCAGCAATGCCGCTGTTTCGTGCTCGACTGCGATGCCGTTTGCCCTATCTTTTTGCCTGTTGCAACATCGCTTACAGCGCTTTTCCCCCTATCACACCAATCAAATCTACCGCTCGATGATGCCCGCCTCCGCCAAATCTCAACCCTGGCAAAACCGCGTGTGCGCTGCCTTATCTCCAATGCCCAATGGCCGAAGACGCTATCTCCAAAGTCCTATTCCGCCGCCCATTGCCGCTCAATCGCCACCATGGCAGAGCACTCCATCTTTTTCTTCCCGGTCTTCGTGCTTCTCCAACTCTCTCTCTTCCGCGCTGCTATAAAAGGGAATGCCAGAGTTCCACCGGAGTTCCTTCACCTTTGCTGTCTCGCCGCCCCTACTCTTAGTGCACCTGAGCACTCCCGTTGAAATCTCGAAAAGTTCCCCTCTCCGCTCAAGTCCGCTTCTCCCCAATCCACCCAGCCGCCTGCTCCTCCGCGCTGTGCTAGAGCTTCCTTGTTGCTCACAAGAAGCTCCGCCGCCGCTGGAGCACCGCCGGACATCGCCGCCGCCCAAGCCTTAGTGCTTAAGTCCTTCCGTCCAAGTCTGTTCGCTCCCAACCCCAAGCTTCGCCTATAAACCGAAGGTAAGCTGCCGACCCCTTTTCGTGTCACCCGACCCCTTTTTCCATCTCGCCCGACCCTGTCTGTTTAGCCGACTCTTTCCCACCTCGCTCGAGGGATCGGCTATATCGTTTTCCTTGACCCGAGTGTATCTGTGTAAAAGATCAGGATTTCTCTGCGTTAAGTCTGAGGACCCCGAACACAGTATCCCTTAAAGTTTAAGGGTCAGATCACAAATCTACTTACCATCCGACCCCTTTTATCCTGTTCTCTACCAACTACAGTGACCTTCCCCACCTTTTCTGTAACCTTGCTACAAGTGTCCGAGCTTAAACTGCAAGTGTTGTTGAAATAACCGTCTAAACACTAACTCCTGCATTGCATTCGTGTAGAGTTACACCTCGCTGACGGCGTCTACGAGCTGCACTTGGTGCCAGAAGACGGAGCTGTAGCTGAGCTGGCAGTTCCAGAAGCCGAAGCCGCCCCAGCTGAAGACCAGTTCTCCTCCCCTCCGCTTGAAGGCAAGCCCCGGAGCATGAACCCCAAATTCCTAAACTTGCACATGCCTTCCTGCTTATGTTTGTGCAGTTACGTATAGGAGTTGTTTGCAATCATAGATGCATGCCGTAGTTCCTGTGATCTGAACACTAGTTTTGTTGGGCCGAGTAGTTGCTATGCTTAAATAGGAATCGGTAAAAGCCGAGTGATTCCCTGTCACTCGCGAGTTATAGGAGTTGGTTGTTTTCCTTCTGTTACAACTATAAGGACGACGGACGGGGCAGGGTTTTGGTTAACTCTTTTGGTGGTCGGCTGATCGCCCCGTCTGTCTATGGAATCTGTTAAGGCCTGACAGTGGTGGTGTTCGTGATCAAGTGTTTGAAAGTACTAACCTCATACTCAGTATGGGATGGGGAAGCCTAGTACCTGATTGAACCTAGACGTGAGCGGTCGCCCCACTGTCCTTGGAACGAAGTTCCCCTGCGACCGCACGTGGTGGCAAGTGTGGTCACAGAACGGCAAAGGCCGGGTCTGTGGAACCTTGCACCAAAGGAAGTGGGCCCAACACGGGTTAGGGATTGAAGGGGAAGGCCGACACAGGAAGCGACCCTCGGTGGTGCATGGATGTCGTGAGGTTAGGTTCACCATGCATGGTTAAAGAACTCGAATCGATTCGTCTGCCTCTCACAGTTTGAGACTACTTGATCATAATTTCACACTGAGTAATGAAAGATTCTGATGATGACATGGTCTGGCTGTTGAGCTTATATACATACAATTGGATCTATATTTGCTTAGAGTAAGATGCAAATAAATACTGGTTAACGAACGAAGAATTTGAGCTAAAACTTGGAAGCAAGGACCTATTGTAGTCGCTTTTGGGCAAACAAACCCCTCAGCCAAACAGCCTTGCATGTCTAGAAGTGGTGGAGTAGCTTTTCCCACCGGTCGGTTAAGTCTTGTTCAGCTTAGAAGCTCAGCCTTGTTGTGGCTTCTCTTTTCAGGTGAAGTTGCAGCTTCCGAGCTTGCTGCTGGCACTTGGCCGCCCCAGCTCCCTCCGGGTTGGACGGTCGAGTGGGATTCTTCCTCGGACGGCGGGGAATGGGATCATTGATGTCCTGGTTGGCCTCGCCAGGGGCGTCCGACCCCGACGAGTAGCTCCCGCTTGTTGTTATCTTCTATTTTTTTTTTCTTCCGAACTTGTTAGACTCTGATTTACAACCAAGTGTATTACAATTTGTTAATCTAATGGTGGACCTGTTGTATTCTCTGGAACCACTCACCTTTGTGTGGGTCATGCTAACTCAGTCCTGTTAAAGTGGATAAATCGGATGAAATCCGATGGCACATCGAGTTAACTTGATTAAGGCATGAGTGTCGCGTGTCAAGCGGCTTAACCGTGCTTTAGTTAAGATAATCCAAGTTTTTTCCGCCACAGCTGGTACCAGAGTAGGTTTAGCAGGACAGAGAAAATAATGGGTCCTAAAACACGTTCTTTGAATAAAATTTGCTAGAAAACTGTTGAAAAATCTCGTACGATCGTTAAGGATGACTTTAGTACGAGAGGCCCTGGGGGATTTTGGGGTTGTTTTAGGTGGCTAAAACTTATTGGTTATCTTGCTAACCCCCAACACTTTGCCACGTGTATCAGACATGTGCCGAGTTCCGCATCACGAGTATGCGAGGGTTGATAGGGAGTTCTATTCAAAAGACCCTATCATCGCGGTTGTTTCGCCCACGTCTATCATACGTGCGCAGGTTCCATATGTTGATTCATACGAAGGGTGGTATGGTTCGATTCCAACAAGCCTATCATCACGGTTGCTCGCCCACGTCTATTATACACGCGCTGATTCCGCATCATGAGTATGCGAAGGGTTATACGGTTCCATTCAAAGGGGACCTATTTCCATGGTTGTTGTGCTGTCCATGCAGCGTTAAACGCATGGGTGCCATTTCTATAGTGAACGGTAATGCTTGGGGACGCTTTCGTGGGTGCTGGCACGAAAGGTTCAGGTGGCTGTGTTTTCTGCAGGTACACTAACCGCGTTCGCTTAGGAGACGCTACTAGAACCCGACTAACTACTATAGGGAGAGACATACTGGTTGCCTTGCCACCGGCACTGACTACGTAAGACCAAAGTTTTGGCAGTTGTTTTGGTTAAGAGGACGGAGTAGGTCGTGCATGCGTCATAAACTAAAATCTGTGAAACCACCTCCCTAGAACAACCTTGCCTTGGTCAAAGCTCTTTTTCGCTTTAAGGATTTCTAGCTTCCTTTCCAGCTTACGCTCTAGGTTGAATTTCCGAGCGCTTTTCCTGCCCGATCTGTTCTTCTTCTTAGAGTCTCTATGTAACGACCGACCCCTAAGCCTTTCCAGTTAGTCTTGATCTCAGCCCTTAACCTTAGTCAGCTGTTTTGCTTGACCGCACCTAAGTGCCCAGTTTTCTGCCGGTCCCGACCCCTGAGATCCGACCCCTTCCTACTTCGCTCCTCTCCCGACCCCGGCGAGCTCAGTCCACCGACGGATCCTGCTGATCTTCCTCACCCGTCCGATCTATCCACAGGTGGACCCGTGAGATCTTTTCCAGATCCCCCGCGCCAGCCGCACTCGAGTTGCATGGCCGCCCCAGAGTCTTCCTGCCGCGTGGCTCGTCTTCTCCGACGCCGTCGCTCAGTTTTGTCTCTGGCAAGCAACAGAGTGGGTTCCCGCGCCCCCCTTTCCCCAATAGCAGCGGAAGCCCTCTGCACCCCTTTCTGCAGAACCTCGTCTCCCGCGCCCATCATCACGCCACCAGATCCCGGCCCCAGAGCCCAATGTCGCCCGTCTTTTCCGTCCCTTCAGCCACAGTTGCGCCGCCCGGTCGCCGCTACCCGACGATTCCTCCACTGCCAACCCCGACCGCGGCCGCGACAGTTCCTTTCCCCGCCCTGTCAGACGCCGCCCGACAATCTGTTGTTCCGCGCTCTCCCCCGCGCTCGCGTCCGCCTGTCTTCTCACCTGTGCGCCCTCGATTCTAGTGCCGTTTAACCGGTCGCTTCTATCGCCTCTTCCGCACGACGATGCCCGCTTTCCGCCAAATCTCAACCACCAGTCTACCGCCCCTACGCCGGCCTGACGGCAGAACGCAATGATCACTTGCGTCACCCCCAGAGTTCTGCACCACCGCCCTCTTTGCTCAATCGCCGCCCCGGCAGAGCACTCCATTGCTTCTCCCCGGCCTTCGCGCCGCTCCCCTTCTCTCTCCGCGCCGTTTCCGTTCCTCTGCCCCAGCAGCTATAAAGAAATGCCCCCGTCGCCGGAGTTCCCTCTGCTCTTGTTGCCCTTAGCCTTCTCTAGCTCCCTGCTCAAGCTCCTAGCGCCGCCCACCCAGTTCTTGAGGAGTTCTTCTCCCGGTTCCCTCTCAGTTCCTCCAAGTCACCCAGCAGCTTGCTCCCCCTTGCTGCGTAAGAGCTCTCTTGTGATCCGCAAGAAGCAGCGCCGCCGCCGGAGCATTGCTAGTCTTAGCCCTTGCTCGAAGCTTTAGTCCCTCCGCCCAAGTTCGCTTCTTCCCAACCCCAAGCTTTCCTTTCAGGAAGAAGGTGAGTTGCCGACCCCAGTCCGCCTCGCCCGACCCCTCCTATCCGCCCGACCCCAGTTCCGTCTCGTCCGACCCTGTCTGTTCCGCCGACCCTTATCCGCCTCGCCCGAGGGCTTGGCTGTGATCTTTTTCTTCAACTCGAGGGTGTATGGGTAAAACTTGGGAACCCTTCAGCGCTTGCGTCTAAGAACTCCCCCAGTTATCACATCCTCTAGTTCAAGGATCAGACCACTAGTCCCTTCCTACCCTCACCTGTTGATCATCATCAGCTCTCTCGAACCACCATAACCTCCTGCTCTTTGTCTCAAGTTTCTGGGCTCAGGTGAGCCAGTGTTGCTGTTGAAGTAATCGTCTAAGCTAACCCTTGCATTGCATTCGTGTAGAGCTGCACCTCGCCGACGGTTTCTACGAGCTTCACCCGGCACCAGAAGAAGAAGCTGTAGCCGAGCTCCTGCCCTCTGAAGCTGAAGTTGCCCCCGAAGTCGAGCAGTTTCCATCCTCCTTGCTTGAAGGCAAGCCCCGGTTGCATGAAAGTCCTATGTGTTTTACCAGACTTGCGCATGCCTTCTGTAACATGCTTGTGCATTTTACGTATAGGAGTTGTGTGAAACCCTAGATGCATAAACATAGTTATCCCAATGATCTGAGCACTAGATGTTGGACCGAGTAGCGGCATTGCTTAACTAGGAAAACGGTAAAAGCCGAGTGATTTCCTGTCACTTGCGAGTTATAGGAGTTGCATGTTTACTCTCCTGTTATAACTATAAGGACGATGGACGGGGCAGGGTTTTGGGTAACTCTTTGGTGGTCGGATGGTCACCCCGTCTGCCTATGAAATCTTGCTAAGGTCCGACAGTGGTGGTGTTCGTGATCAAGTGTTTGAAAGTACTAGCCTCATACTTAGTATGGGATGAGGAAGCCTAGTACCGGATTGAACCTAGACGTGAGCGGTCGCCCCATTGTTCTTGGAACGGAGTTTCCCCTGCTGGTTGTCGCACGTGGTGGCAATGCGTGGTCACAGGACAGCAGAGGCCGGGTCTGTGGAACCTTGCACCAAAGGAAATGGGCCCGACACAGGTTAGGGGATTGATGGGGAAGGCCGACACAGGAAGCGACTTCCGGGTGCGCGGATGTCGTGAGGCTAGGTTCACCATGCATGGTTAAAGAACTCGAATCGATTCGTCTGCCTCTCACAGTTTGAGATTGCTTGATCGCTATGTCACCCTGAGTAAATGAGGAATCTGATGATGGCAATGTTGTTGTTATATCTACACATCTTGTTTGGTTCTATGAACGCTTAGAATAGGTTGCACAACCTAGATTGGTAAATGAACATAGAACCTGAGCTAAAAACTGAAATAGGGATACTTAGTGCTTTTGGCAAACAAACCCCTCAGCCAAGAAGCCTTGCATGTCTAGGAGGAGGAGTAGCCCTTACTCCTATCGGTTCAGTCTTGTTGAGCTTAGTAGCTCAGCCTTGTTGTGGCTCCTGTTTTTCAGGTGAAGTTGCTGCGTCCGACCCCTCTCTGGTTGGTGCTTGGCCGCCCCAGCTCCTGCCAGGCTGGACGGTCGAGTGGGACCCCTCCTCGGACGGCGAGGGGAGGACTCAGTGATGTTCTGGCTGGCCTCGCCCGGACATCCGACCCCGACGAAGTCTTCCGCTAGTTTTCTCTGCTGTTTTCTTGAAATCTTGTAAAACTCCGATGTTGAATTTTTATGGCCGAACTATTGGGATAAAAACTTGTTTAACTTAGTGGACTTGTTGTATTCTCTGTAACCGCTCACCTTCGTGTGGGTTTTCCTAGACTCGATCCTGTTTAAGTGGTTAAATCGGATGAAATCCGACGGCACTTCGAGTTAGCTCGGTTTAGGCAGGAGTGTCGCATGTTAGGCGGCTTAACCTTGCTTATTCAAGCTAATCCGAGGTGGTTCCGCCACACTCTATCTCATGTTGTTTTGGTTCTTGGTTCCAGATGGTTGCCCTCGGACACGTGCTGTACGACGCTGACGGCGTTTCCCATTCTACGTGCCTACACTTTGAGGGTTTTCCTGCTATTCTGTGGGATACCTTAAGGTGGTTTGGGTACCAATCTCCACCTCTGTACGTGGGACGGATGTACCAGGAGCACGGAGTGCAGAGATGCAACGTGCAGGTGGTTGTACCTCCACCCCCGGTGCAGCCTGAGAAGCCCCAGCTCAAAGTCTTGACTTGCGGGCATGCTCTGGAGGATACCTGGGAGTCGGCTGCTCTACAGATCCTCACCCAGTTCTGTCGGCTACACCCGCTTGAGGTCACCTTAGACCCAATCGGCTTGTTTCCCACCAGGGATCGGCTAGACCCGGTGCGGCTTGATTGCGTCAACAACATGGAAGTGTTGGCAACCTCCCATTTACTGGTCACCATCTCTACCACCACTAGATGCATGTTAGCCATGTATCGGCTAATTGAGCTTCAAGGCCGAGCTATGGCTGTCTTGGCTCGGATCGCCATAGACACCCAAGGGCTTTTCAACGCTGCCAAGAGAGACTTGGTGGGACAGTCATATCAGCTCATCCAGAGAGGCATACAAATCCATGACATGCAAGCCCGGATCTCCGCACTCAAGGGAGAAGTGACCGACCTGGTGGATGGCATGATCGAGCTTGCCGAAGAGAAGATGGAAGTTGAGATGGAGCTCGCAGTTGCTAATGCTCATTTGGACAAGCACCACGCCGAACTCAATGCCATGCATGCCCTTGAGATGCAGCTGGACGAACAAGAAGACCCTGCGGAGGTAATAGGAGCGTCCATCATGGACCTGGAAGAGGACGACGCCCCTTCTCCAACTCACACTGTTCTCTCATAGGTTGGGAGCTGTAGGAATCTAATATTTTGTTGTACTCCTCGGCAACCTAAGTTTTGGATAGTGATGTAATATGTTAGCCTTGAGTTGAGTATTCCTCCTGTGTTTTGAGAATCGCAGTGAATTGATCTTAGTGAAATCAGATCTTGACTTGACTCTGACCCTTTTTGCGACACGCTTTGGATGCCAAGTTGTGTGACTTTTGTGCTGTGACCACACCCCCATTTTCTGTGGGTCCGTCCAAAGCTTGGCCGACCCTGAGTCGCAAGGTCGGATGCGCTCGACTCCTCGAGCCGGTCTCCGCCTCACCCGACCCCTGGTTGCACTGTTTCGCTTAGCCCGACCCCTGGCCTAAGGTCGGGTATAGTGGAACTCATGAGATATGGTTATGGTTCGCCCGGAGTTGTGTGCAGAACTAAGATAGTTGCTAACTAGATGGCAAGAGGAAGTGTGTATCTCCTTAATAAGAGCTGTTGTTGTGTTGCACTATCGGCAAGAGTCGCATTTTGAGGATTTAAGGTCTACGTTTCCGCATGATTGGAATACTTCTAAGTTATGTAATTAATGGAACGTTGGCTCTTGCAGATGACGCACCACACCTGATCTGGCTCTGTGCCCAGCGGTAGCGAGCAGAGGCAGGATCTTCCTCCGCCTCCGCCTCCACTCTCGCTGGAAGCCCTCCTAGTGGCTCAAACTGAGTTGCTACGGCACATTGTACAAGGACAACAACAGCAGCCCCATGGAGGGAGAGCTCATCAACAACTTCAAGTTGCTCGTTATGAGGACTTCTTGAGCACGCACCCCCGACCTTCCACAAGACGGAAGACCCGCTCGATGCAGATGCATGGGTTTGTACAATCGAATCCAAGTTCGAGCTCCTCACCGCCCCGTGCCCTGACCAGAACAAAGCCCGATTCGCGGCTCAACAGCTGCGTGGTTCCGCCCGGCTTTGGTAGGATCACTACCATGCCATGCTGCCGGCCGACCATGCTGTCAGCTGGAACGAGTTCAAGACCACCTTCAGAGGGCATCACATTCCTGAAGGTCTTCTCGAACGCAAACTCAACGAGTTCTTGGCCCTTACCTAAAGAAGCCGTGACGTCCTACACTACGCACAAGCCTTCAACGACCTGTGCCATTATGACGGCTATCATGCAGATATCGACGAGAAGAAAAGGGACAGGTTCCGCAGAGGCTTGAGCCTGGAACTCAAGGAGAGGTTGAACCCCATCTAGGTGGATACCTACAACGAGTTGGTGAATCTGGCCATCTCCCAAGAGGACTGCATGCAGGCTCTTAAAGCCGACCAGAAGAGAAAGGCCTCAGTGGCATTACCGAGCTCGCCAGCTCGAAGATTCAGGATGGTTCCCCCTCAGATGCCCCATAGGCCCCAACAATCGGGATGATGGATTGCTCACCCTCCACCACCAGCAGCACCTCGTTTTCCTGGTTTCCGACTGCAGGCGCCCCGGCCGACCTTACCGCCGCTGCGCCTCGTGAATAGCAACCACTGTTTCACCTGCGGGAATGAAGGGCATTTTGCCAAGGACTGCCCCAGGAACAAGAATCAACAGCCTGGCCAGAACCCCACGGCGAACAAAGGAAGAAGGCCCAAGGTGCAAGGTTGCTAAGGACGACTCAACTACATTAGCTTGACCGAGCTCCCCGAAGGTGTGCTAGTGATGACGGGTACCTTCCTTGTCCTTAATCAAACTGTTGTGGTTTTGTTTGATTCAGGAGCTTCCCATAACTTCATCGGGAGTAAGACTAGAGAGAGATGTGAGCTGAGTGTTGATCACACTAAAGGATCATATGTGATCTCCACTCCGGGAAGAAAGATAGCCTCGGACAAGATAGTTACCCTTGTACCTATGCAGCTAGGCCAAACTCTTTTTAGGGAGAATCTCATCATCCTTGACCTAGAGGAAATAGATATCATCCTTGGGATGGAGTGGATGACCCGACACCAAGTGGTCCTAGATGCAGCTGCCCGAGCTCTCCACATCAACTCACCCTTTCATGGCAGCTCTACCCTATCCTTGACCCACCCTGAGTACGCAATTCCTTGTGCGTACCCTATATCAGAAGACCGGATAGAAAGCCTTCCTGTTGTCTGCGAGTACCCAGATGTGTTTCCAGATGACTTGCCCGGCATGCCGCCAGACAGAGATATCGAGTTTGCCATTGAACTGCAGCCTGGCACTGCTCCGATATCCAAGAGACCCTATCGGATGCCACCCGCTGAGCTGGTCGAGTTAAAAACCCAGTTAAAGGATCTGTTGGAAAAAGGCTTCATACGACCCAATACTTCACCCTGGGGTTGCCCAGCCTTGTTTGTGAAGAAGAAGGATGAAAGTCTACGCATGTGTGTGGACTACCGACCTCTCAATGCGGTGACTGTCAAGAACAAGTATCCACTTCCCCGCATCGATGTCTTGTTTGATCAATTGGCTAGAGCCAGAGTGTTCTCCAAGATCGATCTTCGTTCAGGTTATCACCAAATCAAGATCAGACCCTGTGATATTCCCAAGAATGCTTTCTCCACAAGATATGGACTCTATGAGTACCAAGTTATGTCTTTTGGACTCACCAATGCACCCGCCTATTTCATGTATCTCATGAATTCGGTGTTCATGCCCGAACTGGATATGAACAGTTCGTGGTGGTGTTCATTGATGATATTCTGGTGTACTCCAAGAGTGAAGAAGAACATGCTGAGCATCTTCATGTGGTTCTTCAACAGTTGAGAGATCATCAGCTCTATGCCAAATTCTCCAAGTGTGAATTCTGGTTAGAGAGTGTCAAGTTCTTGGGACACACCATCTCTCGGGATGGCATAGCAGTTGACCCCAACAAGGTACAGGAAGTCATGGACTGGAAGCCGCCCACTTCAGTTCACCAGCTCCGAAGTTTCCTTGGACTAGCAGGCTACTATAGGCGCTTCATTTTGGATTTCTCCAAGATAGCTAAGCCGATGACTGAGCTACTGAAGAAAGAAGTCAAATTTGTGTGGAGTAACAAGTGTGAAGAAGCCTTCAACACTTTCAAACACTTGCTGACCTCAGCCCTGGTTTTGGCTCAACCCGACCCTTCTAAGCCATTTGACGTATACTGCGACGCCTCTGGCACTGGACTTGGGTGTGTTCTTATGCAAGACAACTGAGTCATTACCTATGCCTCGCGGGCGTTACGACCTCATGAGCTGAACTATCCGACCCATGATCTTGAGTTGGCAGCAGTGGTTCACGCCCTAAAGATATGGAGGCACTATTTGATGGGCACCCACTGTAACATCTATACCGATCACAAGAGCCTCAAGTACATCTTCACTCAGGGCGACCTCAACATGTGCCAAAGAAGATGGTTGGAGCTGATTAAAGATTATGACTTGGAAGTACATTATCACCCCGGCAAGGCCAACGTGGTGGCCGATGCTCTTAGCCGCAAGACTCATTGCAATTGCTTGATGGCAACCAACTTCACAGAGACTCTGTGCCAGGAGATGGGAAAGCTCAGTTTGGAAATTGTTTCCCATGGGACCCTCGGCCATATATCTCTTGAGTCTGTCCTGGAAGACCAAATTGGGTCAGCACAGTTAGAGGATGAGGAAGTAAGGTGGATCAAAAGGAAGATTTCATTGAAGGATGAAGGGTATAAGCAATTCCGATAGGATGAGAATGGGAGAGTATATTATGGAAATTGACTTGTTGTACCATCTGACCCGAATCTGAGAAAGCAAATCCTGGATGAGGCTCATCTCTCCAAGTTCTCGATTCATCCTAGCAGTAACAAGATGTATCATGATCTCCGTCAAATCTTCTAGTGGAGTGGGATGAAGCTAGAGATTGCACGGTATGTTTCAGAATGTGACACCTGTCAACATGTCAAAGCCAGCCATTTAAAGGTAGCGGGTACCCTGCAACCCCTACCTATTCCCTCTTGGAAATGGGAAGACATCAGCATGGACTTCATTATTGGACTGCCCCTCACATCACAGTGACATGATTCTATTTGGGTGATTGTGGATCGTCTTACCAAGTCTGCTCACTTTATCCCGGTTCACACCACCTACCTGGCCAAGAAATATGTGGAGTTGTACCTTGACCGCATTGTTTCCCTACACGGTGTGCCTAGGACGATAATATCTGATCGAGGTGTTCAGTTTGTAGCATGTTTTTGGGAACAGCTACAAGCATCACTAGGCACCAAGCTCATTCGTAGCTCTACTTATCACCCTCAAACCGATGGTCAAACCGAAAGGGTAAATCAGATCCTTGAAGACATGTTGAGAGCTTGTGTCCTCCATTATGACAAGAATTGGGATCAGTGCTTACCCTTAGCAGAGTTTTCCTATAACAATAGCTACCAGACTAGCTTGAAGATGGCACCATTTGATGCTCTATATGGTCAGAAATGTCGGACACCGTTGAATTGGTCACAAGCTGGAGAAAGACAAACCTATGGTCCTGATCTAGTAGTAGAAGCCAAAGAGCAAGTTAAGATAATTCAAGCAAATCTCAAGGCAGCCCAATCTCGACAGAAGAGTTACTCTGACAGGAGAAGAAGACCCTTGCAGTTTGACATTGGTGATCATGTGTATCTTCGAGTCTCCCTGACTAGAGGAGTGCAACGGTTTGGAGTAAAAGGAAAATTGGCTCCCCGTTACATTGGCCCTTATGAGATTGTGGAAATTTGCGGACCCGTTGCTTACCGGATCCAACTCCCAGAACAACTTTCGGCCATACATGATGTTTTCCATGTCTCCCAACTGAAGAAATGTGTCCAAGTCCCAACTGAGGTCTTAGAGCAGGAGCCACTTCAAATTGAGTCCGACCTAACTTACACTGAGTATCCAGCCAAGGTCCTCGACCAAAAGGAAAGACACACCCGACGGCAAACAGTCAAAATGTACAAGATACTATGGAACAACCACACAGAAGAAGAAGCCACCTGGGAAACAAAAGAGTATCTGAACAAGCATTTTCGAGGTTTTCTTTCCAGCCAAGGAGGTAAGGACTGCACACCCCCACTGGTTACCCTTACACCCGAATCTCGGGACGAGATTCTTTTTAAGGGGGGTAGGCTATGATGACCCTGGTGAAATCAGCCGAGTTAATCCTAATCCAAGGCCCTAATCCCTCTGTCTCTGCTCCTCTGAGCTTAAGCGCTCAACTGCCGGTTCTTAGTCCCGACCCCTGAGAACCCAACCAACCCCGTCGGTTCCTTCTGAGTCCCCAAAGGCAGTGCTCCTTTCAATCTTGGAGCTGTGGAACAACCGAGACTGACTGGTGGGCCCGCGAATCTTTTCCCCGGATCTCCCGAGGTAGA
This sequence comes from Setaria italica, assembly GCF_000263155.2. Taxonomy (NCBI): domain Eukaryota; kingdom Viridiplantae; phylum Streptophyta; class Magnoliopsida; order Poales; family Poaceae; genus Setaria; species Setaria italica. The sequence goes on along the minus strand of NC_028458.1, from coordinate 25,205,462 downwards.
CGCACTCGAGCAGCATGCGCTGCTTCAGAGCTTCTCCGTCGCGTGGCTTGATCTCTCCGACGCCCGCCGCTTCGCCCAGTCGCCGGCCGCGACAGGATGGATTCTCGTGCCCTCCTCCCCAATCGCAGTGGAAGCCCCTCTGCAACCCTTTCTGCATCGCCTCGTCTCGCTCGCGCCCTCACCATCCACGCCTTGGTGCCCCGTTGCCGCCATGGTAGACCTTTGCCGCCTGCCGCATCAGACCACCTCGCGGCTCGCGCCCATCATCTCGCCGGATCCCCGGCTGCAAGGCTTGATGCCTTCCGGCTTTTCCGCCGCCTCTCCACAGTCGCGCCGCCCACGAACTCGCTACGTGAGGATTCCTCCCTCACCAACCCCAACTCCGGTCGCGACAACTCCCTTCTCTCGCCCCACCAGAGCCGTGCGCCGGCAATGCTGCTGTTTCATGCTCAACTGCGACGCCGTTCGCCCTATCTTTTCGCCTATTGCAACCTCGCTTGCAGCGCTTTTCCCCCTGTCACACCAATCAAATCTGCCGCTCGATGACGCCCGCCTCCGCAAAATCTCAACCCCGGCAAAACTGCGCCTGCGCTGCCTTGTCTCCAGCGCCCTATGGCCGAAGACCCTATCTCCGAAGTCCTGTTCCGCCGCCCATCGCCGCTCAATCGCCGCCATGGCAGAGCACTCCATCCTTTTCTTCCCGATCTTCGTGCTGCTCCAACTCTCTCTAATCCGTGCCGCAATAAAAGGGAATGCCAGAGTTCCACCGGAGTTCCTTCGCCTTTGCTATCTCGCCACCCCTACTCTTAGCACACCTGAGCACTCCCGTTGAAATCTCGAAAAGTTCCCCTATCCACTCAAGTCTGCTTCTCCCCAATCCACCCAGCTGCCTGCTCCTCCGCGCTGTGCTAGAGCTTCCTTGTTGCTCACAACAAGCTCCGCCGCCGCTGGAGCACCGCCGGACATCGCCGCCGCCCAAGCCTTAGTGCTTAAGTCCTTCCGCCCAAGTCTGTTCCCTCCCGACCCCAAGCTTCGCCTATAAACCGAAGGTAAGCTGCCGACCCCTTTTCATGTCGCCCGACCCCTTTTCGTGTCGCCCGACCCCTTTTTCTGTCTCGCCCGACCCTGTCTGTTTAGCCGACCCTTTTCCACATCGCTCGAGTTATCGGCTATATCGTTTTCCTTGACCCGAGGGTATCTGTGTAAAAGATCGGGATTTCTCTGCGTTAAGTCTGAGGACCCCGAACACAGTATCCCTTAAAGTTTAAGGGTCAAATCACAAATCTATTTACCATCCGACCCCTTTTATCCTGTTCTCTACCAACTACAGTGACCTTCCCCACCTTTTCTGTAACCTTGCTACAAGTGTCTGAGCTTAAACTGCAAGTGTTGTTGAAATAACCGTCTAAACACTAACTCCTGCATTGCATTCGTGTAGAGTTACACCTCGCTGACGGCGTCTACGAGCTGCACTCGGTGCCAGAAGACGGAGCTGTAGCTGAGCTGCCAGTTCTAGAAGCCGAAGCCGCCCCAGCTGAAGACCAGTTCTCCTCCCCTCTGCTTGAAGGCAAGCCCCGGAGCATGAACCCCAAATTCCTAAACTTGCACATGCCTTCCTGCTTATGTTTGTGCATTTACGTATAGGAGTTGTTTGCAACCATAGATGCATGACGTAGTTCCTGTGATCTCAACACTAGTTTTGTTGGGCCGAGTAGTTGCTATGCTTAAATAGGAATCGGTAAAAGCCGAGTGATTCCCTGTCACTCGCGAGTTATAGGAGTTGGTTGTTTTCCTTCTGTTACAACTATAAGGACGACGGACGGGGTAGGATTTTGGTTAACTCTTTTGGTGGTCGGCTGATCGCCCCGTCTGTCTATGGAATCAGTTAAGGCCCGACAGTGGTGGTGTTCGTGATCAAGTGTTTGAAAGTATTAACCTCATACTCAGTATGGGATGGGGAAGCCTAGTACCTGATTGAACCTAGACATGAGCGGTCGCCCCACTGTCCTTGGAATGAAGTTCCCCTGTGGCCGCACGTGGTGGCAAGTGTGGTCACAGAACGGCAGAGGCCGGGTCTGTGGAACCTTGCACCAAAGGAAGTGGGCCCGACACGGGTTACGGAATTGAAGGGGAAGGCTGACACAGGAAGCGACCCTCGGTGGTGCGCGGATGTCGTGAGGTTAGGTTCACCATGCATGGTTAAAGAACTCGAATCGATTCGTCTGCCTCTCACAGTTTGAGACTGCTTGATCATAATGTCACACTGAGTAATGAAAGAGTCTGATGATGACATGGTCTGGATGTTGAGCTGATATACATAAAATTGGATCTATGTTTGCTTAGAGTAAGATGCAAATGTAGACTGGTTAACCAACAAAGAATTTGAGCTAAAACTTGGAAGCAAGAACCTATTGTAGTCGCTTTTGGGCAAACAAACCCCTCAGCCAAACAGCCTTGCATGTATAGAAGTGGTGGAGTAGCTTTTCCCACCGGTCGGTTAAGTCTTGTTCAACTTAGAAGCTCAGCCTTGTTGTGGCTTCTCTTTTCAGGTGAAGTTGCAGCTTCCGAGCTTGCTGCTGGCACTTGGCCGCCCCAGCTCCCTCCGGGTTGGACGGTCGAGTGGGATCCTTCCTCGGACGACGAGGAATGGGATCATTGATGTCCTGGTTGGCCTCGCCAGGGACGTCCGACCCCGACGAGTAGCTCCCGCTTGTTGTTATCTTCTATTTTTTTTCTTCCGAACTTGTTAGACTCTGATTTACAACCAAGTGTATTACAATTTGTTAATCTAATGGTGGACCTATTGTATTCTCTGGAACCACTCACCTTCGTGTGGGTCATGCTAACTCGGTCCTGTTAAAGTGGATAAATCGGATGACACATCGAGTTAACTTGATTAAGGCATGAGTGTCGCATGTCAAGCGGCTTAACCGTGCTTTAGTTAAGATAATCCGAGGTGTTTCCGCCACACTTCCTTTGATATTCGGTGTCTAAACTTTATAGGGTAGTCCATCCTTCATGTATTCTCAGGACACTAACGTTGCAGGTTACGGGAAGGTACATCAAGGGCTAGGAGAATCAAGGGAAGAACACATTGAGAGGATGACATCACCACTGTAAGCACAAGGCAATTTATCATGCATCATCACGGGGCAATCATACCGCACGATGGCTAAGCTATGTCGTCAAAGTAAGTCCACCACTACGATCTCTATAGAAATATATGTCATGCTAGATAAAAGTAAAGTTAAGCAAAGGTCAATGTCATTGACCCTAGCTCTATCTTAGCTTTTACCAAAGTCCTAGCACATATAGTGGTTGGGCCCCCTCTCTCTATTTCCTCCTCTACTGCACACGTGTACACGAGCAACAGGGGGCCCAGCGAAGCCCGAAAGGGTTCAGCCGAACCACTTTGGTCGCCGCCGCCTCCCAACTTTCGCGCAGACACTCCGCCAACGTTCCTTGAATCGCCCCTCGGTATCCTGTTGGATTTGAGCGGTGCAGGAGAGGAGTCCTTCTTTAAAATCCTATCCTCCGGCTCTCCTCATTCACTTCACTCTCAACAATTCCACCTAGATCCACACCAGCAACACCCTGCTCACCACCATGGCTGGCAAAGGCCTAGTTCCCTTAACGGGCTCGAGCTTGACCTTTGGTCTCGATAGGGAGATTGCTCCTGCCAATGTCGTTGCCCCCGTCAGAGATCTAGTGATGGAGGTGGTCCGCACTAGAGGTCAAGCCCCTAGCCATGATACCACCCGAGGAGCGAAGCGGGGGCGCGAGAGGCACCACTGGGGGTTTGGTCGAACCAGGCCAGGATCGCTTCGGCCTCCCGCTCGACCATGTGCTCGCCTTCGCGAAGGAAGACCCCGAAAGCGCACGCGCGTGCATTGAGCCCCTACAAAATATTGAAGTATGACGAGTATCCTGGACCACCCTTGATGCTGGGAGAGTGTTACGCCGGTTCGTTGTTCAGCAAGAGCGGCAATGGGTTCTACCACCGCTACGAGGAGGACGTATGGGCAGAGGATCCGCCACCACAAACTCACTTCCGAGTATTTAGGGTGCGAACCCCGAATGGTGGTGACGGAGAGCCAAAGCCATAACACTCACCATTGGAAAGGGAGTTGGTTGGATTACTCAATGCGTCTTCAGAAGATGAGGGTGAGGTTAGGCAGCATGTGCCACTGCCGCCAATCAGAAGGACAGGGGACCAGTTCCAGGATGAAAATGAGAAATCTTCAAAGGCCCCCTCGGTAGCAAAGCTAACCTCCATGATCGTAGATCATCAATTAGAAAAAAGGAGGCTTAGTGATGCACTAGCATAGCGGAAGTTAGAAAATGAGGAAAGTAAAGATGACTTCCGAGTTCTCCGATGTGGCCTATGCGCTAAGATAAAGCACTTGTACAAGGCCACGGGGCATGAGGATCTCTACGATGCAGCTTAGTAGACGCGCCCCTTGTATCTTTTCCCTCTAGGCGCTTTTAGTTTAGGTTTATTTCCCTTCATTGTATTTCCCTTTCAATTTTCATTTCAATTCAGAATTGTAAGCGCCTATATTTGATTTCAATAAAATAAGACTCACTGGTCATCCAAACCAGTAGAGTCACGGACTCTCCAGAACCAAACAAAGCACAAACACCCACAGAACAGAGCACACGCCGCATCAGCACATACACAAAAGGGGAGCCATAGCTAAGCCCACAAGGGTTCAGCCAAACCACTAGTTCAGCAGACCCTAGAGGTGGCCCACTCAGGCCCATCCTTATCCACTGCGTTGGTTTGTGCCTCTCTATCCCTCATCTCTCTAGTTCCTGAGTTTTGATAAAGTTTAACTCTGATCCTTTAAATCAAACTCAAATAAAATGGGAATCCATATGCTTATCCTGCTCTACATGCTTCCTATGGTTGGCTTACATATGTTTTATTCCTTGCTATCAACTTGATGCTTGTGAACAAAAATCATTAGGACAGCATGCTAATAAAAGTATTTGATGCTCGTGATATGGTTTAATGACATGATATGCTAATAAAATGCTTGGGAAAATTTATTTGAAAATTTGAAAAAAAAAGCTTTTGCAAGCTCCTCTTTGATATGCCAAAGTTCTACCAAAGCCATATGATGAGTTATCTTGAAAAACCTTACACACATATGCTGCTTGTCTTTGCATTGAGCGTTGTCAAATTGTTGTGACCCTTGAGTGAATTCTTTTCATGCTCTCATGAGCAAGATTCATGTGCACACCAATTCCACCTTGCTATGCTTCTATATTGGAAGTTAGCATTGTACCACCTATCCATTCATTTCACATAATAAATCCTCCATCATGACTGCGGTCTCTCTCTCTCTCTTGTTAAAAAAAGAGACATGGGCTATCAGAAAAAAATATGGACACATGAAGGTCCAAGCATTAAAAAAAAAGAGTTGGACACATGAAGGTCCAAGAAAAAGAGAAAGAGAGATAGCCATGTTCTTAGAATTATTTATAAGGGAGAGACATCATACAAAAAGGACTACCCATTCCATTTCCATTCCATCCACCGTATACATATATGTGCACATCTTGATCTGATTGCATGAATTGTTTTGTCTTTGGATCCAGTCTTGGACTTTGCAATACATGCAATGCAAGTATGACTTATCCTTCATACCCTATCTTAAGCTCCACATATAGCCATCATTAGTAGGATGAAAAAGGCAATCCAGTGCCCTGGTGAGGCCAAAAACACATTGAGTGATCTAAGAAAATCAAATGAGGAGCTAAGCAAAGTTTTTTTTGAAAACTTACTAAAAAAATCCCAAGTCACTTGGCATAAGGAGTTGAGGTAAATTGATTCATGACCGTTCCCTTCCTCAACTACCCAAGATGGCATGATAGAAACTTCAAAGTTCACAAGTGCAAGGTAAAGCTTGGAATATCTCTTATGTTTGCTTCATACCATTTGAAGTTATGTTTCACCTTAGTCCTTTCTCCTTCACTCGAGGACGAGCAAAGGCTAAGTGTGGGGGTGTTGTTGACGGCTGTTAAGTACCAAAATTAGGCTGTCAACTCCTGCATAAATGACTTAAAGATGAGCATCAACATTAGTGGTAGGAGTTATTACTAACGAATTCCACAAGTGTTGGTGAATATTTTTATGCAGGTTCATTAAGAAGGAAAACACACATCAAGAGCAAGGAAACACATGCTCAACCAATCAGATGCAAGCACATGGATTGGAGGGCCCATAAATGGGAGCAAAATGCCAACAAACACCCAAGGCACCCCTGTACCCAAGTGAAGACCCACCTGGCAGCCACCCAGTCAAAGGTGGTTACAGGGGGTTCGACTGAACCCTGGTTTGACCGAACCCCTGTTGTCTCCTTTCGTCCCCAGCTGCACGTGTCACCTGATACCAACCTTGCAATGGTGGTTTGGGAAGATTCCTGGAATATTCCTGCTGGAGCTAACCTCAAGTGCCTATAATACAAGGGGAAGGGGTTCATTTCAAGCATCACTCATCATTCACTCCAACACCAGTCCTCCTCACTTCCAAGAGAGTAGAGCCCCATGGTGAAGCATAGTTTAGGCTAGTGCTTAGGCTAGGGGAGTGTGTGAGAGAGAGGGAGTAGAGTGGGGAGTGCTGAGTTCCTCAGCACTCTACTCCACCATGTACCTCTACGGATGCTTTCTTCTTTCGTTATGAGTAAGTGAGTATTTGTGATTCCCTTATGCTAGTGCTTACCTATAAGTGAGATCAGTTCTCTTTGCTCATGGGTTCATCGCTTCGTATTTATACAGAGTGCTATAGTGTGGTTACGGGTCGACAGACGTAGTTGGGCTATAGTAGTAATCAGTAGCATAGACATGGTGTCCGGGCAAAGGGTTATCCTTCGTTTGCTTTATATCCCACGAATAGTTAGAGGTAGGCCGCAGGTGGTGACAGTCCTGTCGATCCTTTGTATTCCTCCACTTTCGGATATAGCATAGAGCTGTTGGCCTAAGGCATCTAGATTCCAGGGTAAGCCGGTGCATGAAGCGAGTAATCATAACCAAGAGATCGACCTTTAACTTATCTAGCACTACCCGTAGGAATCCTCTCTACCCTTTACCTACCTTTGGGATGGTGATCCTTGGATACTAGAGTCATACATATACACACACATTCCCCTGGATTCGATACCATTGGAGTATTCTGAGGTGAAAGCTACAACGGCATCCGTGCGCTTGCAGATTCATTCGCTATCGCTAAAATACCCAACAATCAATGTGTTTATATCCTTACCAAGGCATTGGATTGCCTTTCTTCATTCTACTTCTAATGATGGTTGTATGTATAGCTCAAGGTAGGGTATGAAGGATAAGGCATACTTTCATTACATGTATTGCAAAGCCAAAGGCCGGATCCAAGGAGAAAACAATTCATGCAATCAGATCAAGATATGCACATATATGATGGATTGGAAATGGAATGGATACTCCTTTTTAGTATGATCTCTCTCCCCTTGTAAATAATTCTGAGAGCATGGCTATCTTTCTATTTCTTTTTCTTGGACCTTCAGGTGTCCAGCTCTTTTTTTTAGGGATAGCCGATGTCTCTTTTGTAACAAAAGCTACAGAGAGAGGGACCACACTTGTGATGGAGCATTTATTTTGTAGAATGGATGGATGGGTGGTACAATGCTAACTTCCAATGTAGAAGCATAGGAAGGTGGTTCATGGTGTGCACATGTATCTCGATCATGAAAGCATGAACATAATTCATCCAAGGGTCACAACAATTTGACAACGCTCAATGAAAAGACAAGCAGCATATGTGTGGGGGAGAGCCACGGACTCTCTAGAACTGAATGATACATGAACACCCACAGAACAGAGCACTCCAAGGGTCATTTCAATAAAGTAAGTGATGCAAATGACTCTACTAGGCTGGATGACCAGTGAGTCTTATTTTATTGAAATCAAATATAGGCACTTACATTTCTGAATTGGAATGAAAATTGAAAGGGAAATAAAATGAAGGGAAATAAACCTAAACTAAAAGCTCCTAGAGGGAAAAGATACAAGGGGCACATCTACTAAGCTGCATCGTTGAGATCCTCATGCCCCGTGGCCTTGTACAAGTGCTTTATCTTAGCGCATAGGCCACATCGGAGAACTCGGAAGTCGTCTTTAATTTCCTCATTTTCTAACTTCCGCTACGCTAGCGCATCACTAAGCCCCCTTTTTTCTAATAGATGATCTACGATCATGGAGGTTAGCTTTGCTACCGAGGGGGCCTTTGGAGATTTCTCATTTTCATCCTGGAACTGGTCCCCTGTCCTTCTGATTCGCTCCCTTCCCTCTTCCGATGGTCGGGGTTCTCACCCCAAACACCTCATAGCGAGAGACCGGTGGTGGCGTCTCCGGTGAGTAGGACACTGCATCGGAGCTGCTGCGCCCTCTTAGCTTTGATGGCCTCAGGATGTTGATCCCGTGGGGCGGCTGGACTTTCGCCATCTCCCTTGGGTGAATGTCACCCGTCGTTAGCCTTCTGTAGGGGCTTGACGCGTGCGCACGTGACTTTGGGGTTTTCCATGGCGAGGGCGAGTGCCGGTTGAGCGGGACGTTGAGGCGGCGCTAGCCTGGTTTGGCCAAGCTCCCAGTGGCACCCCTCGTGCCCCCGCTTCGCTCCTAGGGTGGTATCATGGATAGGGGCTCGACCTCCAGTGCGTGGACCATCTCCATTGCCAGATCTCCTACGGGGCAATGGAATTTGCTGGAGCGATCTCCTCGTCGAGATCAAAGGTCAAGCCTAAGCTGGTGAAGGGAACTAGGCCTTTGCTAGCCATGGTGGTGAGCAAGGTGGTGTTGGTGTGGATCTAGGTGGATTTGGATGAAGATGAGAGTGAAGTGAATGAGGAGAGGAAGATGATAGGATTTATAGAAAAACTCCTCTCCTGCGTCACTCAAATCCAATGGGACACTGAGGGATGAGTCAAGGGACGTTGGAGGAGCGTTTGCGCAAAAGTTGAGAGGCGGTGGCAACCAAAGTGGTTCGGCCCTTTTGGGCTTTGCTGGGCCTTCCGTTGCTCATGTACGTGCATGCAGCAGAGGGGGAAATAGAGGAAGTGGGCCCAACCACTATATGTGCCAGGTCTTTTGTAAAAGCTAGGATAGAGATAGGGTCAATGACATTGACCTTTGCTTAATTTTCACCTTTATAAAAACTAGCATGAACATATATAGAGATCAACATGGTGGACTTACCTTGACGACATACCTTAGCCATAGTAGGGTATGATTGCCCCTTGATGATGCATGATGTTTTGCCTTGTGCTTACAGTGGCGATGTTGTCCTCTTAATGTGTTCCCTATTTTCCTTCTCCTTGCCTTTGTTGTACCCCCTCATAACTTGCAATGTTAGTGTCTCAAGAATACCCAAACGATAGACTTCCCTGTAGAGTTTAATCATTGAATATCAAAGGAAGCTTATGATCTTGGGTATCTCCTGATGATCCTTTGCTCAACTGCCTGTACGTCCTCCTTGCTCCGCCAATAGAAATGAATCAATAAAGTCTTGGCTGCAAGGTTAGTGCACGAATACGACTACGAGCCCTGCATTTATGGGAAGCCTTCAAGGTGATCATACGACTCGTAGTGCCTTGACACAATGGATGATAGATCTTGGAGATATCAAGGATGAGCATGATCCTTATGATGGATCAGGGTGGAATTCATGCTAGAGCTTGTAGCAGAGGACGTGGTGTTCCAGCTGGTTGCCGAGGAGCCATTGCAACAAGAGTTGTCAGAAGACCCAGCCCAAGGTCGGAAGGGCCCAAGGCCTTGATAATACTAACATCAAGCTGTAGAAAGGCAAGCCCTGGAGCATAACACCTACTTTCAAAACTATGCAATGTTTTACTTAAGTATTGTGCATTTACGTTTTCTAGAAGTTTTATGAAACCATATATGCATGTTTCCTAGGATTCCCTGGTTATACTAGTATGTGTAGGTCGATAGCACTGCCATGCTAACTAGGACCGGTAGAAGTCGAGAGATTTCCTGTCACTCACGAGAATAGGACCTTTGGTACTTATGATGGATCTTGGAAAGATGGTTACCATCAAAATGATTGGAGACCGGGCATGTGGCGGAACACCTCGGATTAACTTAGCTAAAGCACGGTTAAGTCGCCTAACACGCGAATCTCATGCTTTAATCAAGTTAACTCGACGATCCATTGGATTTCATCCGATAAACCACTTAGACAGGACTGAGTTAGCATAGCTCACACGAAGGTGAGTGGTTCCAGAGAATACAACAGATCAACCAAGTTAAACAAGTTCAACAATTTATTTCAACATTGGTTTGAAATTCAAAGTTTTACAAGATTCAAAAGCAGCGGAAAGATAAAATAGCGGAAGCTAGCGCTGGGGTCAGATGTCCCTAATGAGGCTGATCAAGACATCAATGATCCCTTTCCTCGCCGTCCGAGGAGGGATCCCACTCGACCGTCCACACAAGAGGAAGCTGGGGCAGCCAAGTGCCAACAGCAGCAAACTTAGGGGCTTCAACTTCACCTGAAAGAGATGCCACAAGCAAGGCTGAGCTGCTAAGCTCAACAAGACTTAACCGACTAGTGGGGAACTACTCCACCAACATCTAGACATGCAAGGCTCTTTGGCTGAAGGGTTTATTTTGCCAAAAGTGACTATAGTGGGTCCTTACTTTCAATATTTTAGCCTAGATTCTAAGTTCATTAACCAGTCTACATTGGCAACTTATGCTAAACAACCATAGTTTCCAACAACAATGTATAGAACAAGCATCGAGTTCATATCATCATCATGTTCCATCTTTACTCAGTGTAGCATAGCGATCAAGCAGCCTCAAACTGTGAGAGGCAGATGAATCGATTCGAGTTTCTTAACCATGCATGGCGAACCTAATCTCACGACATCCGCGCACCACAAAGGGTCGCTTCCTGTGTCGGCCGTCCCCATCAATTCCTAGGCACGTGTCAGGTCCAAACTTCCCTTGGCATGCAATGCTCCACAGTCCCGACCTCTTGTCGTACTGTGGCCGCACTTGCACCCACATGATGCACCATGGGAACCTCATTCCAGGGATAGCAGGGGTATAAGCCAGGCTCTAGTTCAATCAGGTACTAGGATTCCCCATCCCATACTAGGTATGAGATTAGTACTTTCAAACACTTGATCACGAATACCAACACTTTCCGACCTTAAGCAATTTCATATAGACAAACGGGGCGATCCACCGACCACCAAAAGAGTTCACCAGGCCCTGCCCCGTCCACCGTCTTTATAGTTGTAACCAAAAGGAGAACAACCAACTCCTATAACTCGCGAGTGACAGGAAATCACTCGACTTTTACCGAGTCCTACTAAGCAATGCAACTACTTGAACTTATCAGACTAGTGTTCAGATCAAGGAAAAGAAGTCATGCATCTAGGGTTTCAAACAACTCCTGTTACGTAAATGCACATACAAACGAAGGAAGGCATGTGCAAGTTTAGAAAGTTGGGGTCATGCTCTGGGGCTTGCCCTCGAGCAGGGTGGAGGCAAACTGGTCCTCTACGAGTTCTGCTTCAGCTCCTGCGGTCGGCGGCTCAGCTACTGCTCCGTCTTCTGGCACCGGATGCAGCTCGTATGTGCCGTCGGCGAGATTTAGTTCTACACGAATGCAAATGCAGGTGTTAATACTTAGACGGTTATTTCAACAACACTTGCAAGCTTTAGCCCAGAAACTTGTAGCAAAGCTACAGGAAAAAGGTGTAGAGGTTCAAGCTTTAGTTGATGGAGAACAAGACAAAGGGTCGGATTGGGAGAAACTTATGATCTGACCCTCCGACCTAAGGAATAACTATACCGAGGTCCTCAGACTGGACACAGAGAAGTCCCCAAAATTTCACACAGATACCCTTGGGTTAAAGAAAAAGATACAGCCGAGCCCTTGGGCGAGGCCTACTGGTGAAGTCTTGGGGTCGGAAAGAACAGGCTCAGGCGGAAGGACTAACGCGCTAAGGCTTGGGCGGCGGCGATGTCCGGCGGTGCTTCAGCAGCGGCGGTGCTTCTTGTTGACACAAGTAAGCTTTAGCACCGTGCGGAGGAGACAAGCGGCCGGTGGGTTAGGAAAGGCGGGTGTTGAGCGGAGAGGAGAGTTCCTCAAGAGCTTAAGTGGCAGCGCTTGAGCACGAAATAGAGGAAGATGCGGCAAGGAAACGATGGCAAAGGGAACTCCGGTAGGGCTCTGGTACTCCTTTTTATAGCTGTGTGGAAGAGAGGGAGGGTCTGAGCGGCACGAAGATCGGGAAGAAAAGGATGGAGTGCTCTGCCTTGGCGGCGATTGAGCGGCGATGGGCGGCGAGGCAGAGCTTTGGGGATAGGGTCTTTGGTCATTGGGCACTGGAGACCGAGCTTATGCAGGCGTGGTTTTGCCGGAGAGAATGATTGGCGAGGGCGAGCGCGGGTCTGGTCGCGTCAAGCGGCGGATTGGGGGAGGCGACTCGGCTAGCGTGTGGCAGGAAGGAAGGAAGGGGCACTACAGGCGAGGGCGCTGCAGGCGAGGTGACAGGGCGAGTGGTGACGCTAGCAGGTGCCGAACCAGCGGCTTTGCCGGGGCACGCTACTGGCGAGGCGGGAAAAGGAGTTTTCACTGCTGGATCCGTGGTTGGCGAAGGCGGCATCATAATGGGGCGCGCGCGGCTGGGGATCCGGGTGAGATGATGAGCACGGGAGGCGAGGTAGTCTGGCGCAGCAGTAGCCAATCTCTGGTCGCAGCAGCGACAGGGCGCCTGGCAAGGCCGGCGAGGCTGCGAGTGAGACGAGGCGAGGCAGAGAGTCAGCAGGGTGCTTCTACGCGCGATTGGGAGGGAGGCGTGCTGATCCGTCTAGTCGTGGCCGGCGACTGGGCGAGGCGAGGCTCGTTGGAGAGGTTAAGCCACGCGGCGGAGAGACTCTGAAGCAGGGCACATGCTTGCTCTGGCGCGCTTGACCCGAGAGATCCGTGGGATCTGGTTGTGGGTCCACCACTTAGTCTCTGGTTCTCCCATAGCTCTAAGATTTTGAAGGAACACTGTCTTTGGGACTTAGAGATAACCGGCAGTTTTCGTTGGGTTTCAGGGGTCGGGGCTGATTAGAACTGCAGAATTGGGATTAGCCTTGAGATTAACTCGGCTGATTAGCCCAAGTCGTTACAGCCTACCCCTCTTAAAAAGAATCTCGTCCCGAGATTCGGGTGTAAGGGCAACCAGTGGGGGTGTGCGGTTCTTACCTCCTTGGCTAAAAAGAAAGCCTCTGAAGTGCTTGTTCAGATACTCCTCTATTTCCCATGTTGCTTCATCCTCCGTGTGGTTATTCCATAGGATCTTGTACATTTTCACCACTTATCGTCGGGTGTGCCTCTCCTTACGGTCGAGGACTTTGGCCGGGTACTCAGGATAGGTCAGGTCGGGCTTGATTTGAAGTTGCTCTTGTTCCAAGATCTCAGTTGGGACTTGGACACATTTCTTCAGTTGGGAGACATGGAAAACATCATGAATGGCCGAGAGCTGCTCGGGTAGTTGGATCCGGTAAGCAACGGGTCCGCAAATTTCCACAATCTCATAAGGGCCAATGTAACGGGGAGTCAATTTTCCTTTTACTCCAAACCGTTGCACTCCTTTGGTCGGGGAGACTCGAAGATATACGTGATCACCAATGTCAAACTGCAGGGGTCTCCTCCTCTTGTTGGAGTAACTCTTCTATCAAGATTGGGCTGCCTTGAGGTTTGCTTGAATTATCTTAACTTGCTCTTCGGCTTCTACTACTAGATCAGGGCCATAAGTTTGTCTTTCTCCAACTTGTGACCAATTCAATGGTGTCCGACACCTCCGACCATATAAGGCTTCAAATGGTGCCATATTCAAACTAGTTTGGTAGCTATTGTTATAGGAGAACTCTGCCAATGGTAAGCACTTAAACAAATTCTTGTCATAGTGGATGACACAAGCTCGTAGCATGTCTTCAAGTATCTGATTTATCCTTTCGATCTGACCATCGGTTTGGGGATGCTAAGTCGAGCTACGAATGAGCTTAGTGCCAAGTGATGCTTGTAGCTGTTCCCAAAAACGTGCTACAAACTGAACACCTCGATCAGATATGATCGTCCTTGGCACACTGTGCAGAGAAACAATGCGGTCAAGATACAGCTCTGCATATTTCTTGGCCATGTAGGTGGTGTGGACAGGAAGAAAGTGGGCAGACTTGGTAAGACGGTCCACGATGACCCAAATTGAGTCATGTCGCTGAGATGTAGGGGGCAGTCCAACAATGAAATCCATGCTGATGTCTTCCCATGTCCAGGATGGGATAGTTAGCGGTTGCAGGGTACCTGCTACCTTCAAATGGCTGGCCTTGACACGTTGGCAGGTGTCACATTCCGATACGTAGCGTGCAATTTTTAGCTTCATTCCACTCCACCAGAAAGTTTAACGCAGATCATGATACATCTTATTGCTGCCAGGATGGATCGAGAACTTGGAGAGATGGGATTCATCTAAGAGTTGCTTCTTAAGAGTGGGGTTGGATGGGACAACAAGTCGGTTCCCATAGTACACTCTCCCATTCTCATCCTGTCGGAAATGCTTATACCCTTCATCCTTCCATGAAATCTTCCTTTTAATTCGCTTTATTTCCTCGTCCTCCAACTGTGCTGTCCCAATTTGGTCCTCCAAAGCAGACTCAAGGGAAATGTGACCGAGGATTCCATGGGAAACAATTTCCAAATTAAGCTTTCCCATCTCATGACACAGAGTCTCTGTGAAGTTGGTTGCCAACAAGCAATTGCAATGGGTCTTGCGGCTAAGAGCATCTGCCACTACGTTAGCTTTGCTGGGGTGATAATGTACTTCCAAATCACAATCCTTAATCAGCTCTAACCATCTTCTTTGTCGCATGTTGAGGTCGGCTTGAGTGAAGATGTATTTGAGGCTCTTGTGATCAGTGTAGATGTTGCAGTGGGTGCCCATTAGATAGTGTCTCCATATTTTTAGGGCGTGAATCACTGCTACTAACTCAATATCATGGGTCAGGTAGTTTAGCTCATGAGGTCGCAACGCCCGTGAGGCATAGGCAATGACTCGGTTGTATTGCATAAGAACACACCCAAGTCCAGTGCTAGAGGCATCACAATATACGTCAAACGCCCTAGAAGGGTCGGGTTGAGCTAAAACGGGGGCAGAAGTCAACAATTGTTTCAAGGTGTGGAAGGCTTCTTCACATTTGTTGCTCCACACAAACTTGACTTCCTTCTTCAGTAGCTCAGTCATCGGCTTAGCTATCTTGGAGAAATCCGGGATGAAACGCCGATAATAGCCTGCTAGTCCAAGGAAACTTCGGATCTGGTGAACTGAAGTGGGTGGCTTCCAGTCCATGACCTCCTGTACCTTGCTGGGGTCAACTGCTATGCCATTCCAAGAGATGGTGTGTCCCATGAACTTGAAACTCTCTAACTAGAATTCACACTTGGAGAACTTGGCATAAAGATGATGATCCCTCAACCGTTGAAGAACCACATGAAGATGATCGGCATGTTCTTCTTCGTTCTTCGAGTATACCAGGATATCATCAATGAACACCACGACGAACTTGTCCAGCTCGGGCATGAACACCGAATTCATGAGATACATGAAGTAAGCGGGCGCATTGGTGAGTCCAAAAGACATAACCAGGTACTCGTAGAGTCCATATCTTGTGGAGAAGGCAGTTTTGGGGATGTCACAGGGTCAGATCTTGATTTGGTGATAACCGAAACGAAGATCAATCTTGGAGAACGCTCTAGCTCCAGCTAATTGATCAAACAGAACATCAATGCGGGGAAGGGGATACTTGTTCTTGATAGTCACCGCATTGAGGGGTCGGTAGTACACACACATGCGTAGACTCTCATCCTTTTTCTTCACAAACAGGGCTGGGCAACCCCAGGGTGAAGTGCTGGGTCGGATAAAGCCTTTCTCCAACAACTCATGTAGTTGGGTTTTTAACTCAGCCAACTTGGCGGGTGGCATCCGATACGGTCTTTTGGAGATAGGGGCTGTGCTGGGGATCAACTCTATGGAAAACTCCACATCTCTATTGGGCGGCATGCCTGGTAAAACATCAGGAAACACGTCGGGGTACTCACAGACTATAGGGATGTCCTCCAGTCAGGTCTCAAGTGCGGGATACGCACAAGAATTCACATCTTCTCGGCGAGGCAAAAGGACAACAGAGGGGCCTTGGTGGGGTGAGTTGACATGGATAGCTCGGGCTGGGATATCTAGCACAACCTGGTGCCTAGTCATCCAATCGATTCCTAGGATGACATCAATCCCCTCTAGATTGAGGATAACAAGATTCTTCTTAAAAAGGGTTCGGCCTAGCTGGATAGGCACATTGACACTCATCCTATCAGATGTGATTACCCGACCCGGGGTGGATATCCTAAAAGACCCTCTTGTTTGGCATTCCTTTAACCCATATTGGTCACTAGTCTTTCTTCCAATAAAACTATGTGATGCTCCTGAGTCAAACAAAATCAAAGTTGAACGACTGTGGATAAGAAAGGTACCCATCATTATCGGTGCACCTTCAGGAAGCTCTACGGCGTTGGTGAAGTTCAGCCGACCTTGGCAAACTTGCATCTTAGGCTTCTTCCCTTTATTGAGCATCTCATTGCTCTGCCCTGGGCGCTGATTCTGATTCCTGGGGCAGTCCTTGGCGAAATGCCCCACATTGCCGCACGTGAAACAGTGGTTACCATTTATAGGGCGCGGTGGCGGCGGTAGGGTCGACCGCTGTCGGTGTTTTAGACCGGCAACCCGCCTAGGGGGTACCCTAGGTGGTCTTTTATGCGGTAGGGGTCGTCGAGAATCAAGGAATTAATGGTGATGCAAGGAACACGATTTAGACAGGTTCGGGTCGCTAGATTGCGTAATACACTACGTCCTGTGTGTTGTGTTTGTATTTGATGAACTGGAGTTGTCCTCGTGTGTTGAGGTTTGTCCAGGTTCGTTCTTGAGGGGGGTCCCTGCCCGCCCTTATATGCACGGGAGGGCAGGGTTACAAGTTTGAGCCCTAGTCGGGTACTATTACAGAGTTCTACTCGGTAATGGCCCGAGTAGTTTTCCATAAACATACTTGACTAGTCCAAGTAGGATACGCCCATCCTTGTTCTGATCTTGTCCGAGTACGTCCCTTGATGGGCCATCCAAGGCCTACTCGTGGACCTGGGGTGTATGCTCGACAAACCCCCGAGTACTTTGTAGTCGTGCGCCACAGTCTTGGGCACTGCGGGCACTATCCGAGTAGCTAGTTGTAGAGGTTGCAGACTGAAGTGCTCGAGTACTGTCGTGTGGCTGGAAGGTACTCTTTTTGCTCATTCGAGTTGTTTCGGTCCTGAGTAATTTTATATGGTAGTGCGATGTCAATCGCACTCCATATGGAGTAGCCCCTGAGCCTTAGGTTGAGTCGTAGAGTCAGGCTTATGGTCAAACCAGCATTTGTCCATTTTACCCTTGGAGATGTTGGGAAAAAGAAAAAACTAACCAACGGGTATGGTACCCGTAGCCCCCGAGCACTTGGGCGATCTCTGTCGTTGAAGTGGTCAGCAGTCCGTTGAAAAGAGTAGCCGTTGAGTGTTAAAGGCGATTAATCTGCAATTAATCTGTCCGTTGTGCAACTGACATGTGGAAACTGGAGCTGGCGGAGATAAAACTGGAAGGTCCCCTTGCAGTTGGTTTTACGCCGTACGGTAATCAGATCTGTTTTTCTGCCTCCCCTTCTTCCACATTTGCCCCGCTGCAAGTGCCGCCACCGCCATTGTCGTCCCCTAAGGGAGATCCGAGGGAGAGTGCCATTTTAGCTTGAAGTTGAGTCCGTTGGATGTGCACTAAGAAGATGGGCAAGAAACCCGAGAAGATCCAAGGTAAGGCTCCGGCGACGGGCAAGGTGAAATCCAAGAAGGGGAAGGAGCTGGTGCTGCCGGCGCCGAAGGTGGGGTCGACAAACTAGACTGCGCCGCCGCCGCCGCCTGGGGCAACATGGCAACATTCGGTGATGAAGGAGGAAGCGGTCCAAGCACTAGTCGATGCAAAGCTCCTGCAGCCGAAGGAGATTCTTGAGTGGCGCCCCACATTTCCCAATGCGTGGCAATTTGAGGAACATCCAGGCGAGACAGTGATGCTTGCGCATTTTGTGGAAAGGGGGTTGGCAGTGCCCACCTCCAACTTCTTCAGAGGTATTCTCGAGTACTATAAGCTTCAACTCGTGCATTTGAACCCCAATGGTGTACTGCATATGTCGATTTTCGTACACCTCTGCGAAGTGTATTTGGGAGTTTCTCTGATTCTCGAGTTGTTTAGGAAGTTGTTCCGTTGTAAGCCTCAGCCGAGTGCCCAAAGGATGAAAGTCTTCGGACGCGCCGGGTTCCAACTCAGGAACTCGGGCGCATACATTGAGTACAACTTGACTGATTCCCATGGTGAGTGGAAGAAGAGGTGGTTCTATATTGGGAACCATGATCCTTGCCTGCCTGTGGTGACTGGTCACGGCCCCAAACATACGGAAAACTGGGTGAGAGAACCCGAAGACACTCCCGAGCTGGATCACCTGATGCAGCAGATTACCGAGTTGAAGGCACTTGGTCTGACTGGAATCAATGTGGCGGCCAGCTTCCTGAAGAGAAGGGTCTAGCCACTTCAACAACGTGCTCACTCTGGAAGTGAGTATGCGGGTCTTAAGGATCCATCGCATATGTTCGATGAGGATATATCCGATGATGATGTAGAGGCGCTGCTGGCCAAGTTTTTCAGGAACTACCAGGGAGTACCAGTAATCCCTGCAGCTCTGCGTCAGTATGACGCCTGGTATGAGCCAGAAGTGCTATGTATTTTGCACCTGACTTGTTCTTTTTTGACTTATGTGATATTTGTTGTTGATACTGACTTGTTATTTGTAGTCTCGAGTTCTTACCGGCTACTTGGCGCAGTCGGAAGAAGAGTCAGAAGCTGTTGCTGAGGAGTCGGAGGACGAGCCTTCTCCTCCTGTCAAGAGACGCAGAGTAGTCCGCAAGATGTCTGCGGCTAAGTCTGCTTCAACCCCTGAGAAGTCTCGGGGTACCAAGGTATGTAGTCGTGAATGTATCTGTAGCTGATGAATTTGAACTTGCTATTAATGCGACGAATTTTGTCTTGTTCATAAAGAATGTTGACACGGCGCTTGGTGGTGATGAGGCTGCTTCTGAAGAAGTAGTCGTATCCGACCCAAATGTCGGTGATGTATCAGTTGATATGGTGCCGGAGAAAGTACCATCGACAGAAGTTGGAGTAGCCCCTGAGCTATCCACAGCAGCTCCGTCGGCTGCCATGTTGCCCGTTGCTGACCAAGCGGTCTTGGGGCTGCCTGCTGGAGTAGCGGGTGTTGCAAAGGAGGTGTCGCCAGTACTTGCTACTGGTACTTTGCTGTCCAATGTGATCGCCAATGGTAAGCATTGTCCCTTCCGATTGTATTTGTTTGAGTGGTACTATAGTCTTGACTTCGGCTTTATAGGCCTTGGCGAGAAGACAGCGCCGGTAGCTGTTCCCGCGGCGCCCAGTACTCGGCCGCCTATCGCCGAGAAGAAACATGTGCGATTGCTGCCACGTTCAACCCGGTGAGCTTTCTTGTCTGTTTGAGTGACTTTGAGTTGGCTTGAAATCATGTGGTGACACATTTTGGTGCAGAGATGCACAGCAAACTATCCCTGTAGAAATAGGGGTAGGGCCAGATCCCTCGACTACAATATTTGTTCCTTTTGAGGATTTAGTCGTTCAGGAGGTGCCCGGGGTTGATGCCGGTCGTCTTGGAGCTACCATGTCGATACTCCAAGATGTCATCCGTTCGGCGGAAGTTCCCGCCGCTGCATCGGGCTTAGGAAGTGCTGCCTTATCAACATCTACTAGCGAATCGCTGGTCGTAGTGGGTGTTGAAAAAGCCAAACAAGCGACTGCTCCACGTATGTCTCTGTAGTCTTTTTATTGTAGTCATAGCAGGTAGCTAACATGATAAATGTTGTAGGTGCCACTCTGGGTACGATTCCTCATCTTGCGGAGAGTACCCAAAGACCAGTACTTAGCCTGCCCTCTGACTTGGAGTTCCAGAGGGCCATCGATGTTTTTCGGGGCTTCCAGGTAGATTTCCTTGTTGAGTTGTCGAATGAACCGAGTAGTTGTGAGGCTTTAAACTCACCATTCCATACTCGGACCTTTTCAGGAACGAAGTCAGCAACTGGAGCAGGAATGTGCCCGACAGACTGAAGCTTTGAGGGTTCATGAAGTTGGAGTGAAATCTTTTGCTGTGGAGCGTACGGATCATGCGGTCATGTAGCAAAAACTGGGGAGCCGCTACAACTCGCTGAACAAGAAGTATCAGGGTAAGTATTTTGCCTACTCTGAGTATGCCCAACTGTAGTCGGCTGTGATTGAACTTGTTGTCTTGTAGATCTCAAGAAGCAAGAGGCGGCTGCACGGAGCCAAGTTATCGACTAGAGAAACGCTCATGACCGAGTGGCGGATGAAGCCGAACATCTTTGGGCTGCGCTAATGGAAGCACAGGCTGCTTGCGAACATCAGCGGGACTGAACGATGCAAAATGGTGTGATGCTTGCCATGGCCATGGTGGCATGCAGAGATCATGCCCAGACCATGGGAAGACTTCGGGGCAAACTCCAAGAGCTGTCTGTAGCAGCTCAAGACTTGGTGAACGCCATAGCCCCCGTGGAAGAAGGCGCAGGGCCGCAATCACTAGTCGAGCGATTGAAGGCTGCCCCGAGTAGAGTGGCGGGACTTTGCAAGACTATTTGCAAACAGGTCCTTGTAGTTGTGAAGTCCTACTATCCGAGGGCAGATTTGGCGGCCGCTGGTGATGGCGTGGCTCGCAACTGCATAGAAGAAGCATATGCGCAGTACCTCAAGGAGGCGGAGCCTATTGCATCAAAGATGTCGGAGTTTGTGTCTTTAGAAGAGCCTTGAGCTTTGTACATACTCTTGTATTTGTGTCGAGTACTTTGAACGATACTTTTGATAAATGGATACTTGGCCATTGGACTTGTTGCTTGAAGTTTGTTGTCTTGCGAAGAGTAGTTTCACTCTATCTTGTCCGACCCAAAGTGCTGGAGTCAGCTGGGCCTGACCTTCTAGGGGAGGAGCTTCGTCTTGCCCGATCTTGAGTCTTGGGGTCGGCTAAGCCTGACTCCTTCGAGGGTGGAAACTCCGCTTCGCCTGACCTCAAGGGGAAACCCCGCTTCGCCCGACCTTGAGTCCTAGGGTTGGATGTGCCCGACCCCTGAGCAGGGGGTCAGAGTAGTCCAAGCCACCGAGATAATGGTGTGAGCGTAGGCCGTGCTTGACTTGGAGTAGTTCCGAGTGTCGAGTAGCCGCAATACTGTCGAGTACTCTGCTTTTGGAGGGACACGGTGTACTGTACTCTTTTGTCCTTTGTGGATGCATGAGTGTACTGTACTCTTTTGTCCTTTGTAGCATGAGTACCATCACGTGGGCAGAGTCAGGAGTTGTTAGAATCATTGATCACGGGCGCATAGTAACTCTTGGGAAGATGGTAGTTGCAGCTTTCGGCTATAAATAGAGCCATCTGGAGAGCGGACCAAACCAAGTTCCTGAGTAGCGATGGATTGCGTTCGGTTGCTTCTGTTTGAGTGTAGAGAGCCATCAAAGAGTGCACCGGTGCTAGAAGATGGGTGATGAGTGCCGCAGTCTTCATCCCGCTCTCTGAGAAGTGGAGGTGTGGCCGTAGAGTAGATTGGCTCCGCAAGGCTAGCAAAAGAGCAGCCTTGGTTTCCTTTAGGCGCGTCGTGCCAGATTCATCGTTGCCGCTGTCAAGGCAGTGGCAATGCTGGAGTTCTTGGCGTTGCCTTGGGTAGGGTACCTGGGTATGGCTGCATTTTGCGCAGCTTCCTTCAATGTGGGCCCTTCCCCTTGTGGTCGGCGGACCTGAGTGGCCTTGTGATATAGTAAAAGTCTGAGGCTTAAATGCAGCCCGCCAGTAGGCAGTTGCTTGTAGTCCTTGTGTATTCCGAGTACTTGTACTCTTATGTAACTTGATGTATCCTTGTTTTAGTAAAGAAATATTGATACGGAGATTTTGTACCAGGGCAGTGATCCTTGTTGAGTTGATAACTCTTGTCAAAGCTGAGGTATCTTGAAGTCGGTAGTCGGGAAGTTAGCCCGAGTAGTAATCATGAGTTATTGCCTTGAAGTGATTACTCGGATGCCACTATGGGTAATAGCGACAGAGATGTTCTATATTCCAGGAGTTTGGTACTTTTTCTCCTGAGAGCTCTTGGAGTCTGTAAGATCCAGGTCCCGTAACCTTTGATACGATGTAAGGACCTTCCCATGGTGAATTGAGTTTATGCAACCCTGACGTGTCTTGGATACGCTTAAGGACCATATCGCCCGAGTTGAAAGATCTTTCCTTGACGTTGCGGTCGTGGTAACGCCTTAAACCGTCAAGGTATCTGGCAGATTGCACTAGAGCTGCGCATCTTGTTTCTTCTAGACTGTCTATATCTGTTCGCCGTGTTTCTGTTGCTAGTTCTTCGTTGTATTGTTTAACGGATGGTGATTGCCACATGATGTCAGCGGGTAGTATGGCTTCCGAGCCACATACCAAGAAGTAGGGTGATAGCCCCGTAGTCCTGCACGGTTGGGTACGGAGGCCCCACAAAGCATTTGGTAACTCTTTGAGCCATTTGCCACCTTTGGTGTTGCCAACATCATGTAGTCTTTTCTTCAGGGTGTCGAGTATCATGCCATTAGCACGCTCGACTTGTCCGTTGGCTCGCGGGTGAGCGACCGAGGCATAGCGGATGTCGATGCCGCTGTTCTCGCAATGTTCCCAAAAGTCGTGATTATTGAAGTTTGACCCTAGGTCTGTGATAATCCTGTTGGGAAAACCGTAGCGGTGTACGATTTCATCCAAGAAGTCGAGGACCCGGTCTGCCTTGGGGCAAGTGACCAGTTTGACCTCGATCCATTTGGTGAATTTGTCGATTGCCACGAGTACTTTGTTGAATCCTCCTGGCGCAGTTGGTAACGGACCTATCATGTCAAGCCCCCAGCAGGCAAATGGCCATGTTGGAGGTATTGTGACTAGCTTGTAGGCCGGTACATGTTGTTGTTTTGTAAAGAATTGACAACCTTTGCATTTCTGAACTAGTTGTTTGGCGTCAGCCAGAGCCATTGGCTAGTAGAAGCTTGCTCTGAAAGCCTTACCAACTAGAGTCCTCAAAGAGGCATGGTTGTCGCAGATTCCTCTGTGAATTTCTTCTAGGATTTCTTAGCCGTCTTCTCTGGTAACGCACTTCATGAGTACCCCAGATGATGCACCCTTTCTGTAGAGCTTGTCTCCAATGAGAACATAATTTTTGACTCACCGGGAGATTTGCTCAGCCTTATTCTTGTCGGATGGTAACTGGTGATCTTTGATGTAGTCGATGAAGGGCGTCCTCCAGTCGACTTCTATCATCATGATTTCTCGGGAGACGTCAGCAGCCGGGACTACTGGCGGTGTGACTTGTTCAGATATGGACGACTTGCGCAGTTCGTGTACGAAAATTCCTGCTGGAACTTCTGCACGAGTTGAGCCCATTTTGGATAAAATGTCAGCGGCAACGTTGTTGTCGCGGATGATGTGATGAAATTCCAAGCCTGAGAACTTGTTTTCCAATTTACGGACATCTTTGCAGTAAGCGTCCATGTTGTCCTTGTTCCGGTCCCACTCGTCATTGACCTGGTTTATAACAACTAGAGAGTCGCCGTACACCAGTAGTCGTTTGATGCCGGGGGAGATTGCGAGGTGAAGGCCGTGTAGCAGTGCTTCGTACTCGGCTTCGTTGTTAGATGCTTCCCAGAATATTTGCAGCACGTACTTGAGCTGGTCTCCCCTAGGGGAGATGAGTAATACGCCTGTGCCGGCTCCTTCAAGTTTGAGGGATCCGTCCAAGTACATTACCCAATGTTCTGGTCGTTCGACTGGTGTTGGGACTTGATTTTCAGTCCATTCAGCTATGAAGTCGACCAAAGCCTGGGACTTGATGGCTATCCTTGGCTTGAAGTTCAACATGAGAGCTCCGAGTTCGACTACCCATTTGAAGATTCTACCCGTGGCATCTCTGTTGTGGAGAATTTCGCCGAGCTGGAAGTCGGAGATGACTGTGATGTTGTGCTCTTGGAAGTAATGGAGCAGCATCTGAGAGGTGAGCAAAATAGCGTATAAGAGCTTTTGTATCGGTGAATACCGAGTTTTGGAGTCCAAGAGTATTTCACTGACGAAGTAGACAGGTCATTGGACCTTATAAGCGTGGCCCGGTTTAGACCGTTCGACTACAATTGCCGTGCTGACGACATGAGTAGTAGCTGACATGTATAGGAGCAAGTCTTCATTCGGAGAAGGAGCGGTGAGTACAGAAGGCTTTGACAAAAAGTCTTTGAGTTGTGTTAGTGCCTTATCTGCCTCTTCCGTCCATTTGAACTTGTCCTGGCGTTTGAGAAGCTTGAAGAAGGGTAGTCCCCGTTCTCCAAGTCTCAAGATGAACCAGTTGAGAGCGGCCATGCAGCCTGTGAGTTTCTGCACATCCTTAATGCTGGCTGGTGCCTGCATGTTTGTGATGGCAGATATTTTTTCCGAGTTGGCCTCAATGCCGCGATGGCTAATGATGAACCCGAGTAGCTTACCGGAAGGTACCCCAAAGACGCACTTAGTAGGATTGAGTTTCCATCGGAAAGCGCAGAGACTAGAGAAAGTTTCCTCCAAGTCAGCAATGAGTTCCTCCCGGTTTCTTGTTTTGACGACGATGTTGTCGACATAAGCTTCGACATTGCAGTGAAGTTGCTTTTCGAAGCACATCTGTATGGCCCTTTGATAAGTTGTCCCTGCATTTTTTAGTCTGAAGGACATTGTTTTGTAGCAGAATGTTGGGATACGAGGTAGGCTACACTAGCGCAAATCAAAAATTCTACCGCGTAAACCAGGAAAACTGTCGTATAAGGATCACGGGATTACCACTCGACACACTACTGGTGCGGAAGATGTAGATTCGCGTCAATGCAGCGGAACCACATAGTTGTTGAGCTGCGAACCGGGCCTTGTTCTGGTCGGGGCATGGGGCGGTGAGGAGTCCGAATTTGCATTCGATTGTATGAATCCAAGCGTCGGCGTTGAGTGGGTCCTCTGTCTTGTGGAAGGTCGGGGGCTACGTGCCCAGAAAGTCTTCATAGCGAGCAATGTGAGGTTGCTGATGAGCTCTCCCTCTATGAGGTTGTTGCTGTTGCCCTTGGGCAATGTGCCTCAGCAGCTCAGTTTGAGCCGCCAAGATGGCTTCCAGCGAAGGTGGGGGTGGAGGCGAGGGGAGGTCCTGCCTTTGCTCACTGCCACTGGGCACAGAGTCGGATCGAGTGCAGTGCGCCATCTACAAGAGTTAACGTTCCATTAGTTCCATGATCCCAGAGGTATCCCAATCATGCGGGAACGTATGTGTTGAATCCTTAAATGCGACTCTTGCCGATAGTGCAACACAACAACCTATCTTTTATTAAGGAGGTGCACATCCCTTTTTGCCATCTTAGTTAGCGACTAACTCGGTTCTGCACTGTCGTTTTACCCTTGCTACCGAACGGAAAGGTGTTTTGATCCACGCTCGGTAGGGTCCACAAGATCCCATTCTCATGGGCTGGTCTGCAGACAACCTCGGGTGAGTCAAAACCTTATCCCGGGGGTTCCACTATGTCCGACCTTTAGTGCACGGGTCGGGCGAAATGGAGCCTTGCAACAAGGGGTCAGGCAAGACGGAGACCTGCCATAAGGGGTCGGGCGCATCCGACCTCGTGACCCGGGTTCGGCCAAATTTTGGACAGACCCACAGAACGGAAACCTGGCGTGCGGTCATAGCACAAACTCTCACACAACTTTGGCATCCAAGGCATGTCCCAAACGGTCAAAAGTCAAGTCAAGAGTGAAGGAAAAACAGGAACTGATTTCACCAAGATCATTTCATTGCTGGTCTCTTAACATAGAAGGAATACTCAACTCAAGGCTAACCTATTACATCACTATCCAAAATTATAGGTTGCCGAGGAGTACAACAAAAGACCAACTTCTTCAGCCTTCAACCTAAAAGTCATCCAGGTTGCCTACTGAGGAAACACTATGCGTTAGAGAAGGGGCGTCGCCATCTTCAATGTCCATACTGGAGACTCCCTCTACCTCCTCGGGGTCTTCCTCCTCCTCCGGGGCCATTTGCTCATCCAGCTGCATTTCCCAGGCATGGATAGCATCTAGCTCAGCATGGTGCTCGGCTAAGTGCGCATTTGTGACCGCGAGCTCCATCTCACCCTCCAATTTCTCCTCAGCAAGCTGAGTCATGTCATGCTCCACGTCCATCACTTCCTCCTCTAGCTCTGTAATCCGGGTCTGCATGTCGGAGACCCGTATGCCCCTTTGGATAAGCTGATATGACTGTTCCACCAAGTCTCTCTTGGCGGTGTTGAAATGCTCTTGGGTGTCTACGG
Organism: Setaria italica; assembly: GCF_000263155.2. Classification (NCBI taxonomy): domain Eukaryota; kingdom Viridiplantae; phylum Streptophyta; class Magnoliopsida; order Poales; family Poaceae; genus Setaria; species Setaria italica. The sequence continues at coordinate 25,178,892 of NC_028458.1, read as the reverse complement.
CGATCCGTGCCAAGACAACCATAGCCCGTCCTTGAAGTTCAACCAGTCGGTATAAAGCTGACATGCACCTTGTCGTGGTGGAAACGGTGACCAGTGAGTGTGAGGCTGCCAACACCTCCATGTTATTCACTCGATCAAGCCAAGCCGGGTCCATCCGATCCCTGGCGGGAAACAAATCTATCGGGTCCAAAAGGACCTCAAACGGGTGTAGCCGGCAAAATTGGGTGAGATCCTGTCTTTGCTCGCTGCTGCCAGGCACAGAGCCAGATCTGGTGCGATACGTCATCTACAAGAGTTAACATTCCATTAAATTCATAATCTTAGAAGTACTCCAACAGAGGGGAACACACAAGTTAAATTCTCCAATGCAACTCTTGCCGATAATGCAACAGACGTCCCCATAAGGGAGATACACTCTTCCCATTGTCATCCTAGTTTAGCATTTATCTTAGCCCTGCACACGACTTCGAGCGAGCCATACCCAAACTTCCAGGAATTCCCTTACATCTGAACTTAAGCCAAGGGGTCGGGCTAGGCGAGCATCCCGAGAAAAGGGGTCGGCAAAACGATCCACACAAAAAGGGGTCTGGCGAGGTGGAGAACTGCCTCGAAGGGTCGGGCGCATCCGATCTCGCGACCCGGGGTTGGCCAAACTTGAACAGACCCATAGAAAATGGCGTGTGTAGTCAAAGTGCAAACTCACATGGTCTAACATTCCAACGTTTTGCAAAGAGTCAAAGGTCAAACTCAGGATCTGATTTCATTGGGATCTTTTTACAAAGGTGTTCTAAAACACAAGGAGTACTCAACTCAAGGCTAACCTATTACAGGACTATCCAAAATTTAGGTTGCCGAGGAGTACAACAAAAGAATAGGTTCCCTGCAACTCTCCTTCTACGAGGGAACACTGTGAGTGGGAGAAGGGGCGTCATCCTCTTCAATGTCCATGCTGGACGCTTCCTCAACCTCCTCAGGGTCTTCTTGAGCTTCCAGCTGCATCTGGAGGGCATGCATGTCATCGAGCTCAGCGTGATGCTCGTCCAGGTGAGCATTAGCAGCCGCCAGCTCCATTTCTACTTCCATCATTTCCTCTAACAGCTCGATCATGCCGTCCACCAAGTCGGCTACTTCTCCCTCCAGCTCAGAGATTCGGTCCTACATGTCATGGAGTTGAATGCCTCGTTGGATGAGCTGATATGTTTGGCCCACCATGTCTCTTCTGGTGAACTGGAGGTGTCCTTGGGTATCCGCGGCGATCCGAGCAAGGATAGTCATGGGTCGTCCTTGGAGCTCAATCATCCGATATAGGGCTGACATGCACCGGATATTGGTGGAGATGGTGACCATTGAGTAGGAGGTGGCCAACACCTCGATGTTGCTGACACGGTCGAGCCACGCCGGGTCCAACCGGTTCCTGGCAGGGAATAGGCCGATGGGGTCTAGGGTGACCTCCAGCGGGTGCAGCTGATAGAATTGAGTGAGGAGCTGAAGAGCAGCTGACTCCCAGGTGTCTTCCAGTGTAAGGCCGTATGCTGAGATTCCAAACAGGGGCCAGTATGGCCGCACAGGAGGGGGAGGTACTACTGCCTGCACGTTGCATGTTTGGACGCCTCGCTCCAGGTACAACCGTCCCGCATACAAAGGTGGAGACTGGTACCCGAACCACTTCAAGGTGTCCCACAAGATAGCGGGAAAGCCCTCGAAGTGCAGACACGTCGAATGGGAGGTGCCATCTGCGCCATACAGGACATGTCCGGGGGCGGCCATCTGGAACCAAGAACCAAAACAACGTGAGATGAACTCCAAAGGTCAGGGGTCGGACAGAAAAAACATCCGGATTTTAACTGAAAACAAGCTGGAAGAAACTAGAAATCCTTAGAACCGAAGAAGATCTTTTCCGAGCAAGGTTGCTTTTGAGGAGGGTGACTTTACTGATTCTTAGCTTATGTCGCATGCACGGCCTACCTCGTTCTCAACCAAAACAACTGCCAAAGCTTGATCTTACGCAGTTAGTGCCGGTGGCAAGGCAACCCGTACGTCTCTCCCTATAATAACTAGTCGGTTCTAGCAACGTTTCCTAAGCGATCGCGGTTAGTGCACCTGCAGAAAACACAACCACATGAACCTTTCGTGCCAGCACCCACGAAAGCGTCCCCAAACATTACCGTTCACTATAGGAACGGCATCCATGCGTTCAAGGCTGCATGGACAGCACCCAACCGTGGAAATAGGTCCCCTTTGAATGGAACCGTATAACCCTTCGCATACTCGTGATGCGGAACCAGCACACGTATAATAGACGTGGCGAACAACCGTTATGATAGGCTCGTTGGAATCAAACCATACCAACCTTCGTATGGATTACATACGGAACCTGCGCACGTATGATACATGTGGGCGAAACAACCGCGATGATAGGGTCCTTTGAATAGAACTCCCTATCAACCCTCGCATACTCGTGATGCGGAACTCGGCACACGTATGATAAACGTGGGAAGTGCTGGAAGGGTTAGCAAGATAACCAAATAATTATTAGCCACCTAAAACAACCCCAAAATCCCCTAGGGCCCCTCATACTAAAGTCATCCTTAATGATCGTACGAGATATTTTTCAAAGAGTTTCTTGCAAGTTTTATCTTTTAAAGAAGTGTGTTAGGGCCTGTTGTGTTCTCTATCTTGCTAAACCAGCTCTGATACCAGCTGTGGCGGATCCACTTTGGATTTGCTTGGTTAAACGTGATTAAGCCGCATGATATGCGACACTCACGCCTAAACCAAGTAAATACGAAGTGCCGTCGGATTTCATCTGATTTAACCACTTGAACAGGACCGCATAGCAAACCCACACGAAGGTGAGCGGTTCCAGAGAATACAACAAGTCTACCGAGTTAACAAATTAACCATTTAGTTTGACCAGAAAACCACATCAGAGTCTTACAAGGTTTAGAAGAAAAACAACAGAAGGTAAACAACTAGCGGAAGCTAACTCGTCGGGGTCGGACATCCCTGGTGAGCCAACCGGGACATCAGTGATCCCGCTCCTTGCCGTCCGAGGAGGGATCCCACTCAACTGTCCAACCCGGAGAGAGTTGGGGCGGCCAAGTGCCAGCAGAGGGAGGCTCAGAGATAGCAACATCACCTGAAAAAGAAGAGCCACAACAAGGCTGAGCTACTAAGCTCAACAAGACTTAACCGACAGGGAGTACGCTACTCCACTTCTTCTAGACATGCAAGGCTTTTTGGCTGAGGGGTTTGTTTGCCAAAAGCGCTAGGTGTATCCCTACTTCAAGTCTAAGTTAGCAACTTATTCTAAGCAACCATAGAACCAACCAAGGGTATATACATATCATCACAAACCATGTCATCATCAGATTCCTTTATTACTCAGGGTGACATAGCGATCAAGCAATCTCAAACTATGAGAGGCAGACGAATCGATTCGAGTTTCTTAACCATGCATGGCGAACCTAATCTCACGACATCGGCGCACCACAAGGGTCGCTTCCTGTGTCGGCCGTCCCCATCAATTCCCAGGCGCGCGTCAGGTCCAAACTTCCCTTGGCATGCAATGCTCCACAGTCCCGGTCTCTACTGTACTGTGACCGCACTTGCACCCACATGATGCACCATGGGAACCTCGTTCCAGGGACAGCAGGGGTATAAGCCACGCCCTAGTTCAATCAGGTACTAGGCTTCCCCATCCCATACTAGGTATGAGATTAGTACTTTCAAACACTTGATCATGAACACCACCACTGTCGGGCCTTAGAAGTTTCATAGACAGACGGGGCGATCAACCGACCACCAAAGAGTTACCCAAAACCCTGCCCCGTCCATCGTCCTTATAGTTGTAACAGAAGAGAAACAACCAACTCCTACAACTCGCGAGTGACAGGAAATCACTCGGCTTTTACCGTTTCCTATTTAAGCAAGCATCTACCCGGTCCAACAGCTAGTGTTCAGGACAAGGGAGCTAAGTTATGCATCTGGGGTTCCAAACAACTCCTATACGTAAATGCACAAGCATGTTAAAGAAGGCATGCGCAAGTTTGGTAAAACGTAGGGAATTCATGCATCTGAGGCTTGCCTTCGAGCAAGGAGGAGGGAAACTGCTCGTCTGCTTGGGCAGCTTCGGCTTCTGAAGGCAGGAGCTCGGCTACACCTTCTTCTTCTGGCACCGGGTGCAGCTCGTAGAAGCCGTCGGCGAGACGCAGCTCTACACGAATGCAATGCATTGGTTAGCATTTAGACGGTTATTTCAACAGCAACACTTGCAAGTTTGAGCCCAGAAACTTGCGGCAAGTTACAGGAGGGTGGGGAGTTCAATGGAGTTGATGGAGATCAAGATATAAGGGTCGGATGGGGAGGAACTTATGATCTGACCCTTAATCTAGAGGAATAGATGTGCTAGGGGTCCTCAGACGTAACGCCGAAAAGTCCCCAAGTTTTATACATACACCCTCGGTTCAAGAAAAAGATACAGCCGAGCCCTCGGGCGAGGTGGAGAAGGGTCCGCGGAATAGACAGGGTCGGGCGAGACGGAACCGGGGTCGGGCGGATAGGAGGGGTCAGACGAGGCGAACAAGGGTCGGCAGCTTACCTTCGTCTTACAGAGGAGACTTGGGCGGAAGGACTAAGTGGCTTGGGACAGCGGCGAGGATGTCTGGTGGTATTCCGGCGGCGGCGGTGCTTCTTGTGGATCACGAGCAAGCTCTTGAGCAGCACTGAAAGCAGTGGCTGGTGGATTGGGGGAAGGTGGTGTTTGCACGGAGAGGAGAGTTCCTCAGACTTAGGTGGTGGCGCTGTGAGCACGAACAGGGAGCAAGCGAGAGGGCAGCGATGGCAAAGGGGAACTCCGGCGGGGCTTCGGCATTCCATTTTATAGCTGCGCGGAAGAGGGAAGGGGGAGCGGCGCGAAGGCCGTGGAAGAAGCCATGGAGTGCTCTGCCGGGGCGGCGATTGAGCGACGAGGGTGGTGGAGCAGAACTTCGGGGATGACACCGGTAGTCATTGGGCACTGACGTCAGGGCGACGCAGACGCGGGTTTTCCGGTGGTTGAGATTTGGCAGAGGTGGGCGTCGTCGTGCGGTGGATCTGATGGAAGTGACCGAGAAAACAGCGCCAGAAATGAGGGCGCACAGGTGAGAAGACAGGCGGCTACGGTCGCGCGGGCGAGCGCGGAGCAACAGATTGTCGGGGCGGAGCTTCTGACAAGGCGGAAAAGGAGCTGTCGCTGCCGCTGTCTGGGTTGGCGGAGGAGGAATCGTCGCGTAGCGAGGACCGGGGCGGCGCGACTATGGAGAGGTGACGGAAAAGACGGGCTGCATCGGGCTCTGCAGCCGGGATCTGGCGATGTGATGATGGGCGCGGGCGGCGAGGTGCTACAGAAAGGGTAGCAGAGGAGCTTCTGCCGCAATTGGGGAAGGGGGCGCGAGAATCCATCCGGTCGTGGCTGGCGACGAGGCGGAGCGGCGGGCGTCGAAGGAGTTGAGCCACGCGGCTGGGGAACTCTGAAGCGGGCATGCAACTCGAGTGCGCCTGTCGCGGGAGATCTGGGGGAAAGATCTCGTGGGCCTACCAGTCAGTCTCGGTGGTCCACGGCTCAAATTGAAGGGCGACGTTGTGGGATGACTTAGGAAGATCCGACGGTGGGTTGGGGGTCGGCGGGGTCGGAACTGGGGGAAAACACGGCAAGGGGTCGGATCGAAGGGGTCGGGAGATCTGGAGGTTGAGCAAACAGGCTTGGCAAACTGAGATAGGTGATCAGGGACTCGAATTAAGATTAACGCGAAGGATTTTTATCCAGGGCCGTTACAGATAGGCTCATTGGAATCGAACCATACCACCCTTCGCATGAGTTAACATACGGAACCTGCGCACGTATGATAAACGTGGGCGAAACAACCGCGATGATAGGGTCCTTCGAATAGAACTCCCTATCAACCCTCGCATAGACGTGATGCGGAACTCGTCACACGTATGATACACGTGACGAAGTGCTGGAGGTTAGCAAAATAACCTATAAGTAATAGCCACCTAAAAATAACCCCAAAATCCCCTAGGGCTTCTCGTACTAAGGTCATCCTTAACGGTCGTACGACATTTTCCAACACATTTCTTGCAATTTTATTTAAAAAGAAAGTGTTTAGGACCTATTGTGTTCTCTGTCCTGCTAAACCTGCTCTGGTACCAGTTGTGGCAGAACACCTTGAATTAACTTAGCTAAAGCACGGTTAAGTCGCCTAACACGCGAATCTCATGCTTTAATCAAGTTAACTCGACGATCCGTCGGATTTCATCCGATAAACCACTTAGACAGGACCGAGTTAGCATAGCTCACACGAAGGTGAGTGGTTCCAGAGAATACAACAGATCAACCAAGTTAAACAAGTTCAACAATTTATTTCAACACTGGTTCGAAATTCAGAGTTTTACAAGATTCAAAAGCAGCGGAAAGATAAAATAGCGGAAGCTAGTGCCGGGGTCGAATGTCCGTGATGAGGCCGATCAGGACATCAGTGATCCCTTTCCTCGCCGTCCGAGGAGGGATCCCACTCGACCGTCCACCCAGGAGGAAGCTGGGGCGGCCAAGTGCCAACAGCAGCAAACTCAGGGGCTTCAACTTCACCTGAAAGAGATGCCACAAGCAAGGCTGAGGTGCTAAGCTCAACAAGACTTAACCAACTAGTGGGGAACTACTCCACCAACATCTAGACATGCAAAGCTCTTTGGCTAAAGGGTTTGTTTTGCCAAAAGCGACTATAGTGGGTCCTTACTTTCAATATTTTAGCCCAGATTCTAAGTTCATTAACCAATCTATATTGGCAACTTATGCTAAACAACCACAGCTTCCAACAACAATGTATAGAACAAGCATTGAGTTCATATCATCATCATGTTCCATCTTTACTCAGTGTAGCATAGCGATCAAGCAGTCTCAAACTGTGAGAGGCAGACGAATCGATTCGAGTTTCTTAACCATGCATGGCGAACCTAATCTCACGACATCCGCGCACCACAAAGGGTCGCTTCCTGTGTCGGCCGTCCCCATCAATTCCCAGGCACGTGTTAGGTCCAAACTTCCCTTGGCATGCAATGCTCCACAGTCCCGACCTCTTGTCGTACTGTGGCCGCACTTGCACCCACATGATGCACCATGGGAACCTCGTTCTAGGGACAGCAGGGGTATAAGCCACACCCTAGTTCAATCAGGTACTAGGCTTCCCCATCCCATACTAGGTATGAGATTAGTACTTTCAAACACTTGATCACGAACACCAACACTTTTCGACCTTAAGCAATTTCATATAGACAGACGGGGCAATCCACCGACCACCAAAAGAGTTCACCAGGCCCTACTGTTGGGCCGAGTAGGAGTACTCGGGCCATGTCTATATGTATCCGAACCCATAGGGTCACACACTTAAGGGGCTGGAAGCCCAATTCGGATGTGATCCGACTTGGATTAGGTTTAGAAGTACTAATGGGCATCGGAACTAGAGGCCCGTTAGGAACCTCTATAAATAGAGGGGTGGGGCGCCCTAGGGTTTACACCTTTTTGGCGAAACTCATCTGCCGTGCCTCCCACGCCCTCGCCTGTTGCAACTCACGGATCTAGTAGTTCGGCTTGCGACGCTTCCTCCCTGCACATGTGGATACCTTGGAGGTGTTGCACCTGCAGCACTTGGACGAGCCGCCGACGAGCCACGACGAGCAGACGATGAGCCGCGGCACGAGGGAGATCTTGCTGCACGTGGACGAGCTGCTGAGGAGCTGCTGGACGTCGACGTGATCGACTACGTACGACTTCGTTGATCGACTTCGCTGCATCGACGCGAATCTACATCTTCCGCACCAGTAGTGCGTCGAGTGGTAATCCCGTGATCCTGATACGGTAGTTTTCCTGGTTTACGCGGTAGATTTTTTTGATTTGCGCTAGTGTAGGCTACCTCGTATCCCAATACCTACCCCGTCCACCGTCCTTAAAGTTGTAACCAGAAGGAGAACAACCAACTCCTATAACTCGCGAGTGACAGGAAATCACTTGACTTTTACTGAGTCCTATTAAGCAATGCAACTACTCGAACTTATCACACTAGTGTTCAGATCAAGGAAAATAAGTCATGCATCTAGGGTTTCAAACAACTCCTGTTACGTAAATGCATATACAAACAAAGGAAGGCATGTGCAAGTTTAGAAAGTTGGGGAAATGCTTCGAGGCTTGCCTTCGAGCGAGGTGGAGGCAAACTGGTCCTCTGCGAGTTCTGCTTCAGCTCCTGCGGTCGGCGGCTCAGCTACTGCTCCGTCTTGTGGCACTGGATGCAGCTCGTATGTGCCGTCGGCGAGATTTAGTTCTACACGAATGCAAATGCAGGGGTTAACACTTAGACGGTTATTTCAACAACACTTGCAAGCTTTAGCCCAGAAACTTGTAGCAAAGCTACAGGAAAAAGGTGTAGAGGTTCAAGCTTTAGTTGATGGAGAACAAGACAAAGGGTCGGATTGGGAGAAACTTATGATCTGACCCTCCGACCTAAGGAATAACTGTACCGGGGTCCTCAGACTGGACACAGAGAAGTCCCCAAAATTTTACACAGATACCCTTGGGTTAAAGAAAAAGATACAGACGAGCCCTCGAGCGAGGCGGATAAGGGTCGGCGAAACAGACAGGGTTGGGCGAGATGGAAAAAAGGGGTCGGGCGAAACAGACAGGGTCGGGCGAGACGGAAAAAGGGGTCGGGCGAACTGGGAAGGGGGTCAGCAGTTTACCTTTAGGCCTACTGGTGAAGTCTTGGGGTCGGAAAGAACAGGCTCAGGCAGAAGGACTAAGGCGCTAAGGCTTGGGCGGCGGTGATGTCCGGCGGTGCTCCTGTGGCGGCGGTGCTTCTTATTGACACAAGTAAGCTCTAGCACCGTCGGAGGAGACAAGCGGCTGGTGGGCTGGGAAAGGCAGGTGTTGAGCGGAGAGAAGAGTTCCTCAAGAGCTTAAGTGGCACCGCTTGAGCACGAAATAGAGGAAGATGCGGCAAGGCAACGATGGCGAAGGGAACTCCGGTAGGGCTCTGGTACTCTTTTTCATAGCTGTGTGGAAGAGAGGGAGGGTTTGAGCAGCGCAAATATCGGGAAGAAAAGGATGGAGTGCTTTGCCTTGGCGGCGATTGAGCAGCGATGGGCGGCGAGGCAGAGCTTCGGGGATAGGGTCTTCGGTCATTGGGCACTGGAGACAGAGCTTATGCAGGCGCGGTTTTGCCGGACAGAATGATTGGCGAGGGCGAGCGTGGGTCTGGTCGCATCAAGCGACGGAATGGGGGCGGCGACTCGGCTAGCGTGTGGCAGGAAGCAAGGAAGGGGCACTACAGGCGAGGGCGCTGCAGGTGAGGTGATAGGGCGAGCGGTGATGCTAGCAGGCGCTGAACCAACGGCTTTGCCGGGGCACGCTACTGGCGAGGCGGGAAAAGGCATTGTCACTGCTGGATCCGTGGTTGGTGAAGGCGGCATCGTCATGGGGCGCGCGCGATCGGGGATCCGGATGAGATGATGAGCGCGAGAGGCGAGGTGGTCTGGCGCAGCAGCGGCCAATCTCTGGTCGCAGCAGCAACAGGGTGCTTGGCATGGCTGGTGAGGTTGCGAGTGAGACGAGGCGAGGCAGAGAGTCTGTAGGGCGCTTCTGCGTGCGATTGGGAGGCAGGGCTAGGTTTGTGGCATGATCGTGATATGTTGGTGGTTTGCCCCGCCCGTGTCATTTGAGGACCGTACCATTGTGGCACATTGATCAAGGATTGACCAGTACTAATTCACATGCTAGGAGTAGGAGGTAGTTGAAACCAGTAAGCTTAGTACCTGATTCTCTACGGGGTGTGAACTCCTACCCACCACCTCTGGGCAGTTGGTGTGATAGCGAAGCACAGATGCATTGGGGTCTTACGTAGGCCCCAAGTTGTCCGTGGTTTGGTGGGGCCATTCAAACGTTCGAGGGCGAAGTTGGGAATGGACTAATGTGGGTGGCCTTCATGGTGCCTGTGTCATGTGATTAGGTTTACCTTGCAAGGGATAAAATTGAATCGATTCGCCATGACTCGCGAATATGAGAACCTTGATCTACAAATCTCATCATAGTAAAGAAGTGGAACATAATGATGATGGTGTTGGTTATTAATGTTGTTCATATAATCAATTGTTTTTCTACATCAAATTGTGTGTTTATGCAAATATAGTGAATAATTGTTACCATATAAAAACATGGCTAAAATATTGAAAGTAACGGCTCACTCTTAGTTGCTCTTTGGCAAAACAAACCCAACAACCAAAAAGCCTTGCATACTAGGAGTCGGCTAAGTATATATCATAGCTGGGTAAGACTTGCTGGATATTAGTATACTCAGGGCTGTTGTTGTGACCCTATTTCAGGTGGAGTGCTTCGCTTGAGGGCACATCGGTGGGCTCGATGTGTTGTCCTTTGCTCATCGTTGTCTCTAGTTCCGTCCAGCTTATTTTATTTTGTTCTTATTTCCTTTCTGCTGAGCAACTTTTAAAGCTCTAAATCATTCTTGTATTTGAACTAAGTTTGTAAATGTTAATTGTTTTATATTAATTCTTGTAAAATCTGTGATGTTTGTACTATATGAGCTCACCATCGCGTGAGACTACTTGTGGATTTCGATCGGTTTATTGGTTTTGATGAGAACTGCCAAGTTAAATAGTTAAGTTAATGTGCCTGATGTGTTCAAATGACGGCCATTAGAGTTAAACACTGTTTAATGGGGTGGTTCCGCCACAGCTGGTATCAGAGACGATATCCACCGGGGATAGTACGAACATGACTAATTTTTAATTTTCTAAACTAAAACTTGAAGTGTTGACAAAAATCAGTTTAGGTGCACTATATGTTTAAGTATAATGCGAGCCCTATGTAGTACATGGTTATTTATAGTTCATGGCTATATGTAAATATCAACTGACTTCCAGCACATTTACTTTCTGTCATTTACTATCCTATAATGACATTCGATGCCAAGGTAAGAAAGGTAAAGTTCATCGAGTCGTGCGATGATGGTCATGGCCGTGTACTACACAACAAGTTTACCTATGGACTTTCCTGTAAGGCGATGGTACGAGAAGTGAATACGTTGCCTCGGTGACGTATGAAGCGCTATCCATGCAGCGTTAAACGCATGGGTGCCGTCACTATAGTGGATGGTATTGTATATGTCAATATGTGGGAAACTGCATATGCGTTACCCGTGTGGCGTAGGACACATGGGGGCCATTCATGAGTGATGGCACTATTGGTGTGGAACTTTGTCCAGAGCACAGCATTATACATCGCAAATCGAAACGTACAATACTCTTGACCTCGGTCCGAACAACAAATTTCAGGTGGCTAACGCATCAATATTTTTACATGCCGTTTACAAGGGGGCAAGGCTATCCTTTTATATTGTCTGAGACAACTTTTTTACATGACCCATTTACCCATTCTTAACCACTACATTCTTGGAATATGCCTTACAAATCGGTCTCAAAAGTGTCACGTTTTCTTTGCTACCCGACAGCCCCGTGATTTGCGCTCTCATATGGTTCCGCAAATCACGCTACCATGTCATTCACGTCATTGGGCGAGCTGGCTTCATACCCGAAGTTTGACGTGGCTTCGGATGCTTCGAAGGATACGGCCGCCTTCAGGGTCCTTCCAGGTTCTCATGGCTTCGACATAGAGAGCTCGCCCCTAGCTTCAGGTGCTTCTTCACCTCTGCTTTGTTTCGCCCATCGGTAGCTCATCCTCAGGTGCTCCCATCTCGTCATCCTGCATAGACATGAATCATTTGGAATGGCAAAGTCATTTTCGTTAGCGAATGAGATAGAGGATACAAAACAGCGGAACATCCTTCCTTGTGTTTCACCCGAAGCTCGTGTGGCACTGTCGTTGGGTCATATAAGTAAAAAATGCATGACGAAGCTCCATACCGATGGGATTTTAACTTCGTTTGATTTTGAATCATACGAGACATGCGAGGCTTGCTTGCTAGGCAAGATGACCAAGGCACCTTTCACAAGTTTTCCTGAGAGAGCAGTAGACTTGTTGGAACTTGTACATACTGATATGCGGACCAATGAGCACGACAGCTAGAGGAGGGTACCAATACTTCATAACTTTTACTTATGATTTTAGTAGATATGGATATGTCTACTTGATGAGGCACAAGTCTGAAACCTTTGAAAAATTCAAGGAATTTTAGAATGAAGTTGAAGATCAGCGTGGCAAGAAAATTAAGGCCTTGCGATCTGATCGTGGAGGCGAGTATTTGAGCCACGAGTTTAGCAATCATCTGAAGAGTTGCGTAATTGTTCCACAGCTTACGCCACCTGGTACGCCTCAGAGAAATGGCATATCTGAGCGATGTAATCGAACTTTCTTGGACATGGTTCGATCAATGATGGGCTAGTCGGACCTACCGTTATCATTTTGAGGATTCGCTCTAGAAATAGCAGCTTTCACACTTAATAGGGTACTATCTAAATCCGTACTTAAGACATTATATGAGATGTGGACTGGAAAGGTTCCTAATTTGTCTTTTCTAAAGATTTGGGGATGTGAAGTGTTTGTCAAGTGACTTCAGTCAGACAAGATCACACCCAAGTTAGATAAATGCATTTTTGTGGGATATCCAAAGGAAACTTTAGGTTATTATTTCCACAACCGGTCAGAGGGCAAAGTATTTGTCACTCGGAACGGTGTTTTCCTAGAGAAAGAGTTTCTCAAAGGGGAGAAGAGTGGAAAGACTGTGCATCTTGAAGAAGTTTGAGATGAGCTAATCGGGCAAGAATCAACGAGTGATGCTAACTAGCAGAACAAGTTGAGATACCTACGGCAAGAGAAGCACCACCACAACCATGAAGATCGTCAAGGCTCCGCAAACAGCGGGAAATTATATTGTCGGACAATGATGAGCCTGTGACATATGCAGAAGCAATGATGGACCCAGACTCCAAAAAATGGCAAAGTGCCATGCAATCCGAAACAGAGTCCATGGGAGACAACATCTATAAAGCTCGACTTGTTGCAAAAGGTTTTCAAAAAGTTCAAGGAGTTGACTACGATGAGACCTTCTCACCCGTAGTGATGCTTAAATCTATTCGGATTATTCTAGCTATAGCTGCATATTTCAATTATGAGATATGGCAGATGGATGTCAAGACAACTTTCCTGAATGGAAACCTATCTGAGGACATGTATATGAAATGGTTCAGCATGAAAAAGGCAAAGAAAGGGTTCTTACCTATGTCACATGGCATACACCTTAGCAAGACTCAGTGTCCTTCGACTACTAATGAGCGGGATCGCATAAGTAGAGTGCCATATGTGTAACGACCCCGGTTAAATCATTCAAGTTAATCTTAATCCGAGTCCCCAAATTCCTCTGTCTCAGCTCTTCTCGAGTAGGAGTGCTCCACTCCAGTTCCCGGTCCCGACCCCTGAAGACCCCAACTCACCCCGCCAGTTCCATCTAAGTATCCCCAACAGTGTCCCTTTCAATCTTGAACAGAGGAGAAACCGAAACTGACCGGTGGACCCGCAATCTTTCCTTGGATCTCCCGAGGCAGACGTACTCGAGCAGCCTCCACCGCTTCAGAGCTCCCCTGCCGCGTGGCTCAACTTCTCCGACGCCCGCCGCTTCGCCCAGTCGCCGGCCGCGACAGAATGGATTCTCGCGCCCTCTTCCCCAATCGCAGCGGAAGCTCCTCTGCACCCCTTTCCGCAGCGCCTCGTCTCGCTCGCGCCCTCACCGGCCGCACCTTGGTGCTCCGACGCTGCTGTGGCAGAGCTTTGCCACCTGCTGCATCCAAACTGCCTTGCAGCTCGCGCCTGTCATCATCTCACTGGATTCCCGGCTGCAAGGCCCGATGCCTTCCGGCTTTTCCGCTACCTCTACACAGTCGCGCTCGCCCGCGCAGCCGCAGCCCGCTTGTCTTTTCACCGGTTGCAACCTCGCTTGTAGCACCGTTCTCCCTATCACACCCATCAGATGCACCGCACGATGACACCCGCCTCCGCCAAACCTCAACCACCAGCAAAACCGCGCCTGCGCCGCCTTGTCTCCCGTGCCCAATAGCCAAGGACGCTATCTCCGAAGTCCTGTTCCGCCGCCCATCGCCGCCCAGTCGCCGCCATGGCAGCGCACTCCCCCTTTTCTTCCGGTCTTCGTGCTACTCCAACTCCCTCTCTCTTCCATGCAGCTATAAAAGGGAATGCTAGAGCCCTACTGGAGTTCCCTTCGCCATTGTTGCCTCGCCGCCTTGTTCCTCTGTTTTGTGCTCGAGCGCCGCCACCTAAGTTCTTGAGGAACTCTCATCTCCGCTCAACACCCGCCCCTTCCAATCCACCCAGCCGCCTGCTCCTCCGCGCTGTGCTAGAGCTCCTTGTTGGTCACAAGAAGCTCCGCCGCCGCCGGAGCACCGCCGGACATCGCCGCCACCAAAGCCTTAGTGCTTAAGACCTTCCGCCCAAGTCTACTCCTTCCCGACCCCAAAAGGCTTCACCTATAAACCGAAGGTAGCTGCCGACCCCTCACCGGTTCGCCCGACCCTAGCTGTTCGCCCGACCCCTCTTTCCGTCTCGCCCGACCCTATCTGTTAGCCAACCCCTATCTGCTTCTCCCAAGGACTCGGCTGTATCTTTTTCCTTGACTCGAGGGTATCTGTGTAAGATTTCGGGGACTTCTCTGTAATAGATCTGAGGACCCCAAACACAGTTATCCCTTAAGGTTTAAGGGTCAGATCATAAGTTTCTTCCAATCCGACCCTTGGTCTTGTTCTCTATCCACTGAAGCATGAACCCCCACACTCTTTCCGTAGCTTTGCTACAGGTTTTTGGGCTAAGACTTGTGAGTGTTGCTGTTGAAATAACCGTCTAAACACTAACTCTTGCATTGCATTCATGTAGAGTTTCGTCTTGCTGATGGCGTCTACGAGCTGCACCCGGTGCCAGAAGACGGAGCTGTAGCTGAGCTACCAGTTCCAGAAGCCGAAGTCGCCCCAGCTGAAGACCTGCTTCCCTCCCCTCCGCTTGAAGGCAAGCCCCGGAGCATGAACCCCAAAGTTTCCCAAACTTGCGCATGCCTTCTCTCTCATGTTTGTGCATTTACGTATAGGAGTTGTTTGCAACCTTAGATGCATGACATAGTTCCTTTGATTTGAACACTAGTTGTTGGGCCGAGTAGTTTCTATGCTTAAATAGGAAACGGTGAAAGTCGAGTGATTTCCGATCACTCGCGAGTTATAGGAGTTGGTTGTTCTCCTTCTGTTACAACTATAAGGACGATGGATGGGGCAGGGTTTTGGTTAACTCTTTTGGTGGTCGGTTGATCGCCCCGTTTGTCTATGGAATCTGTTAAGGCCTGATAGTGTTGGTGTTCGTGATCAAGTGTTTGAAAGTACTAATCTCATACCTAGTATGGGATGGGGAAGCCTAGTACCTGATTGAACTAGGGTGTGGCTTATACCCCTGCTGTCCCTGGAACGAGGTTCCCATGGTGCATCATGTGGGTGCAAGTGCGGTCACAGTACGGTAGAGGCCGGGACTGTGGAGCATTGCATGCCAAGGGAAGTTTGGACCTGACACGCGCCTGGGAATCGATGGGGACGGCCGACACAAGAAGCGACCCTTGTGGTGCACGGATGTCGTGAGATTAGGTTCGCCATGCATGGTTAAGAAACTCGAATCGATTCATCTGCCTCTCACAGTTTGAGACTGCTTGATCGCTATGCTACACTAAGTAATGAAGGAGTCTGATGATGACATGGTCTTGATGATGAGCTTATATACATAAAGTTGGATCTATGTTTGCTTAGAGTAAGATGCCAACGTAGACTGGTTAATGAACTTAGAAACTGAGCTAAAACTTGAAAGCAAGGATCTAACCTAGTCGCTTTTGGCAAATAAACCCCTCAGCCAAAGAGCCTTGCATGTCTAGATGTGGTAGAGTAGTTTTACCACCGGTTGGTTAACTCTTGTTGAGCTTAGCAGCTCAGCCTTGCTTATGGCTTTCTTTTCAGGTGAAGTCGCAGCTCCTGAGTTTGCTCCCGTTGGCACTTGGCCGCCCCAGCTCCCTCTGGGTTGGACGGTTGAGTGGGACCCCTCCTCGGACGGCGAGGAAAGGGATCACTGATGTCCTAATCGGCCTCATCAGGGACATCTGACCCCGGCGCTAGCTTCCGCTAATTTACCTTTCCGCTGCTTTTGGAATCTTGTAAAACTCTGATTTTCATTTTGATGTTGAACTAAATTGTCAAACTTGGTTAACTCAGTGGATCTGTTGTATTCTCTGGAACCGCTTGCCTTCGTGTGAGTTTTGCTAATCCGGTCCTGTAAGTGGTTAAATCGGAGGAAATCCGACGGTACTTCGAGTTAACTTGACTAAGGTATGAGTGTCGCGTGTCAGGCGACATAACCGTGCTTTAATCAAGGTAATCCAAGGTGGATCCGCCACAATATGCTTCGGCTATCAGATCTATCATGTATGCAATGATAAGTACTCGCCCAGTTGTTTCATATGCGCTAAGTATGGCAAGCAGATACCAGTCTGATCTAGGTGAGAGTCACTGGACAACGGTGAAAAACATTCTTAAATACTTTAGAAGGACTAAAGATGTGTTCATCATCTATGGAGGTGAGGAGGAGCTCATTGTAACTGGTTACACCGATGCTAGTTTCCAAACTGACAAAGACGATTCAAAATCACCATCAGGATTTGTGTTTATGATAAACGGTGGTGCTCTTAGTTGGAAGAGTTCCAAGCAGGAGACGGTGGCCGATTCTACGACAGAAGCCGAGTACATCGTGGCTTCGGAAGCCGCGAAGGAGGGTGTTTGGATAAGGAACTTCCTTATCGAGCTTGGTGTGTTGCCGAATGCATCCAGCCCATTGAATCTCTACTGTGATAACAATGGGGCAATTGCGCAAGCAAAGGAGCCAAGGAACCACCAAAAGAGCAAACACATAATGTGGCGATTTCATCTCATTCGAGACTTCGTTAATCAGGGTGAGATCAAGATATGCAAAATACATACAGATCTGAATATTTCCGATCTGTTGACAAATCCTCTATCGCAGTCCAAGCATGATGCGCACATAAGAGCTATGGGTATTAGATATCTTCTAGATTGACTCTAGTGCAAGTGGGAGACTGTAGGAGATATGCCCTAGTGGCAATCATAGAGATGATGATATCTGATTGTATCCATGATTTGTATATTGTGTTCATTGAATATCCATTAAAGGCTACTTGATTTAATTTGAAATTATGTGAATTGTATGTGAAACTCTTTACTTGTATGGTTATTCTAAAGTTGTCCCTAGTTAGAGTTCATGTGAGGACACACATGAATATTAGACTAGCACATGTATTAGTTGATGACTATGTTTCACAAGTCATGGACATGGAGATGTCAAACTAATAATGTTGGAACATGTAGAGACATGTGCTAGGACTGATCCAACACAAGAAGTAGTTCTCTCTTTACACAACATGTACGCTTTGTCCTTAGACCTGTCATGTACTCAGTCCTTAGACCTGAGATTGTCGCATGTGCTCAAGATGTGGATCGACTAACTTAGGGCCTATCAAATGCTACACCATAACAGGGTAGTTAAAAAGGTAGCTTTCGGGTTTGTCAAGAAGCATGTTGTGAGGCATGGTCAATCAAGATAGGATTTGCCCCTCTCTGATTGAGAGAGATATCTTTGGGCCCCTCGAGTGATTGGATCCGAAAATGCATGGCCATGCTGCATAAGGTTAAGAGTTAACCTACAAAAGGATTCCGAATCACAGGATCGAGAAAGAGCGATCGGCTTGGAGCTAGACCAAATATCGTGAGGCAAAGGGAATAGCATGTATGTGATGTTGTGACGGTTTGTCTGATATGATCTTCATGTGCGTATAGGAGTTGGCACGTCTTGCTAGAGGCCGCTACCGACTATTGGGCTGAGTAGGAGTACTCGGGCTATGTCTATACATATCTGAACCTATAGGGTCACACACTTAAGGGGCTGGAAGCGCAATTCGGATGTGATCCAAATTGGATCAGGTTTAGGAGTACTAATGGGCCTCAGAATCATAGGCCTGTCAGGAACCTCTATTAATAGAGGGGTTGGGGTGCCCTAGGGTTTACACCTTTTGGCCGAAGCATAGCCGTCGCGCCTCCCACGCCCTCGCCCTGTTGCAACTTGTGGACCTAGTAGTCCAGCTTGCGATGCTTCCTCCCTACACATGTGGATACCTTGGAGGTATTGCACCTGCAGCACTTGGACGAGCCGCCGCGGAGCCACGATGAACCGCCGACGAGCCATGACGAGCCACCGACGAGCCACGACGAGCCGACGACGAGCCGCGGCACGAGGAGGACCTCGCTGTACGTGGACGAGCTGCTGAGCAGCTGGTCGACATCGACGTATTTGAGTACGCTGATTGACTTCACTGCCCCGACACAATTCTACAACTTCCGCACCTGCGCATCGAGTGGTAATCCCGTGATCCATATACGGCAGTTTTCCTAGTTTATGCGGTAGAAAAATTTTGTTTTGCGCTAGCGTAGCCTACCTCGTAGCCCATTAGAACTTCCCTCACCTTTATCTGCAGTCCACAATATATTCCATGTCTCGCAACTCAAGAAATGTCTTCGAGGTTTAACCGAAGCCATTGATATGCAAGACCTACGAATTGAACCAGATCTCACTTATCCTAGAAAGCTGATCAATATCTTGACCAAAAAGATCGAGTTACTAGAACTCGAACTATCAAGCATTATAAGGTACATTGGAGTAATCATTCTAAAGATGAAGCCACTTGGGAGAATGAGGAATTTCTTAAATCAAATTACTCGAATTTCCTTAGCACTCAACAAGGTACCTAGCCACCCAATCTTCTCTCTATTTCAATTACACACATTAAATCTCTCTCTATTTCAATTACACACATTAAATCTCGGGACGGGATTTCTTTTAGGGGGAAGGGTTGTAACACTTCTAGTGTTAGCATAGTCATTAGTGGCTAATCATTTGCATAATCATGAGCATTAGCATTCATCATGCTTGAATTTTGGCATTTTCAATTATATATGAGCATTTTGTGCAAATGATGAGGAATTACCATTAAATGGAGTTAAGGAGGTGTTTAAGCTAAATAGCAGTTAAATATTAATAAAAGGGTTTAAAGAATCAATGTTAACTCACAAACTGTTTGGACACTAAACAAATATGAAATCCCTCATTAAACTTGAATAGGCTTGAAATTGTCTAAGTGTAGAAGTGATCCATTTGAACCATTTTTGAAGGCCAATAAAAATTCAGTTTGTTAAACACTCAACTTTTTCATCATATGAAAGTTGTACACTAAGGTATGGACTTCAATATAGACATGTTGTGAATCTTCGAAATCAGTGTTTAATTGGTCAAATTGATAGTCAAACCTTGGTCTAAACTCTGTTTAGTGGAAAACTCTGAAGAGGTTCAGATTTTC
This sequence comes from Setaria italica, assembly GCF_000263155.2. Taxonomy (NCBI): domain Eukaryota; kingdom Viridiplantae; phylum Streptophyta; class Magnoliopsida; order Poales; family Poaceae; genus Setaria; species Setaria italica. The sequence goes on along the minus strand of NC_028458.1, from coordinate 25,159,378 downwards.
GCCCATGCTTTTGCCAAATTTGGAGCTTCATATATTTTAAACCAGACCAAATTTCAAAACAATATGAATACAAGAAGTACTCTACTATGTGCCATCTACAACTTCTGTATTGGTGGATTGTGGAGTTTGAATGCGAATTTTTTCGGAAATTGACCGCAAACTTGTTGACCTTTACGGGCTGAAACAAGCCTGAATTGGGCGAGCCAGAAGTCATGGCCGACCGGTAACAGAAACTTGCCACCACGTGCTCACCGGCCTCCGGCCATAGGGCCGGCTCTATAATTTTAAGGGTCCTTGGGCAAGCAAGAACATAAGGGCCCGTTGAACTAATTTTTAATATAAAAACTAAAGTATATAGTACAACTAATAAAAATTACTTTGGAATATATGTATAGCTCATTGTTACGTTCATAAAGTTTCTCATTTGATCCTCGAAAGGCTAGATTCTGTTTAGCAAGAAACTTCACAGCAGAAACTATTCTAACCAGGACCTATCTCCAACGCTCCTTTTCCTTTGTAATTTCCCGTTGCATTTCATCATCAACTGTTTGATTTTTGCTTAATCTAAGCCAAAGCTCATTCCATGTACTCATGTTTGTCAAATACTCCACACTGTTCTCATGTGTTTTCAGTTTCTCACTGAGATGCTTCCAATCCCTTACTCCATCAGATGCTAACAATGACTTGTTTTGATTTGATTTGAACAACTTGTAGCAAAAATAATAAACTTTTTCCACATGTTTAGAATAAACCAACCACTTTCTGTCAACAAACTCACCATTAGATAATTTCCTGGAGTAGTAAGCATTAGAAAAACATCTGCCACTGGGATTAGAAGGGAATTGTAGATCCATTTCTCTCACAGGTCCTTTCTCAATTAAGATATCTTTTTTTGCTATTGTCAAGATTTTCCCATGTTCTAGGATCAAAAATAGTCAAAACTAAATCTTCTTGTTCATCAATATTTGCAGTTTCAGTATCATCTAAAGGCTGTAAAGTGTCACCTCCCGGAGCCTGAGTATGATCATTGGCATCAACTTTAGAATCTAAACTAAGCTCGTCTGTAGCACCTTCATTGGCATTGACTTCTACAACTTGTTCCCGTCCCTGGTCTTGACTGACTTCAACATTATTTGAAACTACAAAAAACATATGTAGAGCACATCTCTGTGATTCTATGAACTGATCTTCTTGTTTTCTTTTTTTCTTTTCTGAGCACCTGACAAATGCTTCTTAGGCAATATCTATCATATTCAAATAAATACATTGAATTAGAAATTTTAACCCTAGCACAATCGATATAAGCATAGCGTATACAAAAAAAAGAAATAAGAATTTTTTTTGGAAATACTAATCAATCGGTATGTTGCTTACTGTGATGAGCAAATCGGATCGGTGTCCTTGTTGTTGCCGGTCACCACCTTGTCGGGTGATGAGACAATCAGATCGGCGCGGGCGTCTCCTGTCCTCAGCTAGAGTGTGTCAATGGGCAAGCATGGTTGCAGCGGCAGGAAACGATCAAACAAAACATCGCCTGCGACCTGCCTCCGCTCAATGGATCAGGTTACATAGAACAGGACCGGAAGGGAGAGTTACCTACGACATGAGCTGCTTTGTGATGGGCCTTCAAATGCTTACTATGCCAAATAGAAAATTATATGTACTAATTACCTATATGGTCTTGCCCCTCCTATGCCCCCCCTCTCTTGAGCCGGGCCTGTCCGGCCAACACCGCACTCTGTCAACCGGTGTGTCGTGCGTCCTGGATCTCGCTCGCTCCTCGCCCATGCCTCGCCTTATCTCCAACCCCGACACCCTCCTTGCTCCATCTCCCTCTCATTCTTTCTTGTTCCACCGCCAGAAACAAGAACCAACGCACTTCAACCACCGGCCAAAAATCCTCCGGCTGTGTGCCACCACATTCAAATCGCTGCCACCCACAACACCCCAAGATCTTCCGCGACCTCGCCAACCCCTCCTTAGCGAGTGCCATGAACTACTGGGTTGGGGATTTCAAATCTCGCGGCCACTTGTGGCCCTTGCACCGCCACATAGCCTTAATACCAACGAGCCCCTTTCAGGCCATCCCCGACTCTGAGCAACGCTTCAAATCAACTAATGGTGAGCCCATCCAGCCCATGTGCTCGCATCCTCACCTCCTCCCCCACCGGCTCGCTGCTGCATGCCGCTTCTTCCGCCGCCACCGTGCTCGACCACCGCCGCTCATCACCGGCCGTCCTCCGGTGTGTCTCCGTGTGTGTAGCCAATGTGTGCAGGTGCTCCTCGTCGCGTTGGTGCCTTAGGTCTAGGCCTCATCATTGTCCGTCTCGCCGTCGGCGAGCTATCGCCGATCAAACACAGCCACCGCCGGCCTTGAACCAAGATGGGTCGGGTTGACCTAGGCCTACTTTTATGTGGCTATGGTTTGGGGTGAAACTCTTGTTTTGATAGTCTTGTTGAGAGTATATGCTTAAAACAAGAATTTTGAAGAGAGAAATTAAGCATAGATATTCTAACTAAGGTGGTTTTAAAAATGGGCTTATTTTTCGGATGAAAAGCAAAAACCTATGGTTTTAGGATGGCTCTGGGTAAGGGTGTAGTCAGAACAGAGGCAAAAACAACTTAGGACAATCTGAATAGTGCAGCAAGACTATCAACACAAGTTAACTCTACCTCTGTTGGCTCTGGTTTTTGGCGGTGTTAATAGGAAGGCTTAGGTGGAAAAAGGTTTTGATAAAGATGACATGAAAATGCAATGCAACATGAGGTGGAAGAACAAAATGACATGATATGGAGGTGGTCTAAAACAAAACAAAAGTTAGCCTAAATTAACTAGCCACAAGTTTAGAATCGAAGGGAGGTGCCATACTTCATATTTCTCTCTAAAAAGAAACAAAGAAAAAGACTCTAAACACTAACACAAAAAGGGGTCTATAAGTTTTGCAAGATCAAATAACAAGTGCTCCCTCAGTATTATTTAAGGCAAACAACATGTTGTTGCAAAAATTGTTAGAGCAATGGTACAATGTTAATTGATGTTTTCGATTGAAGAGCACAATATAGACTATCATCTTAATATAGATAAATAAAATAAAAGATGGGTTGCCTCCCACAAAGTGGTTTAGTTACAGTCACATAGCTAGACTACTAACCTTGATCATGTTCATGCGAAGCCATGGTCCTTTGTGCGAGAATCCAAAGTGTCCATGCAGCTTGATGTCATCTTTTGTAATCCTTCATGGTTCGCTTCTAACATCTTCATGTATTGAATGTAGCATGCTTGTGTATTCATGTAACAATGCTCTAGAGGTTTTTATTTTGTTCTAAGCTTCTCAATTTGATCATATATACTTGATGAAAGCATTGCCGAAGCTCCTCTTCATTGTTGTCATCTTCATCTCCTCCGTCTTGTTCTCATTGCATTGCTGCTGCCTCTTCATGGATTCCCCTGCGTCTAGAAAAGAACACATACCAAAATATAGCACTATTGAAAATTTTATGAAATTATCTTTCCAATGAGTGGTCATTCATCTAAAATGGAATTCAAATGAGAAAGTGACGCCCATTATATTTCAGCACTGCGTGCTGTTCAGAACTGATTTCAGGACACGCAGCGTTTGATGATTTAGCCATAACCGCTTGTAGAAACTTTCGATTTCCTTGATTATTGATCCGTTCAAACGTAGACTTCATGGGGCTTCTGAATATCCAAAAATATTATATTATTTTCTTCTGAGGTTGTGCAAAATCTTGATGACAACAGTAGCTTCCCGTAAATCTATCCAGTGATGTTGATGATCTTGATCTTGTGGTCTTTGGGGCATTATGTCACACACCCTTTAGCTTCAAGGTCATCACCATTGCTGCACCAGCGAGTAGAATGGTGGAAATGATGTGTGTTCTCCATAGTTCTTGCTTTAGCCAAGGTGCCGGGATCGGAGGAGGCTCTTGCGCATTGTGTCGATGATCTGAGCAGTTTTCTTCCTTAGTTGCATCACTCCATTAGAAGCTCTTGAGCATCCCACTGGAGAAGATTGGTAGTGTCATGGTGCTTCTAATCTTGTTGCCTACAGTCTTGATCAACTCCAAACCATCACCTTCTATGTAGAGAGGCCTACCAATCATCCCTCTTCGCTTGACATGGTTGCTTCAATCACCTGTTGTATTGTCTTCACTAATGTGGACTCGATAGCAGATTCTGGGCTACTAATAGAGTTAGCACCTACTGCTAAAGAGCAAATCTTGATATCATCATCTTCATGTTGGAGAGGTTTTGGATTTGATGAACTCAAAGTTCAATCCAGTATCTAGTTCCTCCATCATATGGTGTCTAGTATTTACTTGCTTTAAAGGATGCAAACAAGAAAAATAGGGTATACGCAATATAAAAAATAGGGTTAGTCCAAGAAAATAGATAGATCATCCCACGGTTCAAGTTTCAGATCCTAGGCAATGGTGCTAGAAAAGCTTGTTGACGGCAGTTAGCAAGCGCACGGATCATCGTAGCTTTTCTCTTAGAGTATTCCATCCAAGGTTTATCAATCTGTGGATCGGCAGCAAACTGATTAGGATTGTCTATCTAGCTCAACGGATCTAATCCTAGAATGAAGCATAGACTGCATATGAGAGCAAACTTGATGTAAAGATTAATAGCATGAGTAAATGTACATCTCATCGACAGATATATATGATAACACCACCAAGGGTAGCAAAGAGCCTATCGTCTTCTAGCTGTAGTTCTAGCTAATAAGCAAGCACAACATGCATCTCATCCAAAGCAATCTTTAAACTACTACCTCCGGTCAACCTACCGAAAACCCCCACCTTACACAAGAAAGACCCCCTCACGATCCTCTCTATCAACATAGGTAGATTAAGGGCACGATCACAAGGTAAACGAGTCTAGCTACCAAGAAGGATCAACTTACTAGATCTAATCACCATGATTACTTAAAGAAAGCTATGTTGTCTAACCATGAATTGGACTAAGGAACAAGCATATTCATAATAGATAGAAGAGTATAAAAGGAGGCATTGAGTAGCTAATAGATCGGCTGACATGAAGAACATTGCTCATATATAAATGTATTTAGACCATCACCTCCGATTATATACCATTGATGATCACAACAAGCTCCTAAACTCCACCATGGCACAACCGCTCTGGGAGACGATGGTGGCTAGGGTCGGTCTAAGCCATCTCCTATATAGCTTCAAAGACTTGCAGCGGCCCTCAACTCCCTCTGGTTGATGTTCTTGGTTTCGTCGAGTTCTGGTGGATTGATCTGCGGGCTCGGTAAATTTTCAGGGTCTTTATAGTTCGCAAAGCGCATGGTAGAAATTGGAAGGCGAGGGGAGGAAGCAAAGCCCCATGCCGATCAGCCTGGGGGGTCCAAGCCAATTAGCCTAGCCCGTCCTTGTGGCTCCTCACGCCCTCCTTCATCTCCAAGTCTTCTCTGATGTTCTAGAAGCTTATTTTCACTTGAATGTGGGCCTGGCACATTTGTAGCTTCAGGATGAGATTGATCTTCAATAACTTTCCAAATCTCCGCTTGATCTTCTTTGATTCCTCCTTAATTCCAAAGTGATCATTGTCATATCTTCACAAAGTTAGCCCTTAAGTCATCTTTGAGGATTGCTTGCCAAAAATGAGCATAAGAGGGGGTCAAAAGACCCCATGCCGATCAGCCTGACGGGCACCAGGTCGATTGGCCTGGGCCCTTTTTGTGTCTCCTGGTCTTCGTCTTCCTCTGGTCCACTGCTCATTCTAAGCTTTATCAAAAAAATGCATATTTAGCCCAATTTCCTGCAAAAAAAGAATATCCACAAAATATCTTGCATATGTGAAAATGAGGTTATTTCAGGTGCCAAGTGTTGGGTTAGTATAAGAATATGCATGAAAACACTAGTTATATGGCACAAAAAAGCATCAACAATGCCTGATATACCTATGCTGATAAAGGAGATCATGACGGGATCTTCCTTATGTAACATGGGGGTTTTCGGGAGCCGGACTGGAGGTGTACATTTAAAGATGCTTTTGCTAAGATCATATCTATGCTGCTTTGCTATCCATGCTTAGAATTATGACATATGCATAGTCTAGGTTGCTCTAGATTGGTTACCTATGCTCTATCTATTATTTGTTTGTATATGCTTAGTAGATTCGATCTGAATCACTCATCAACACCAAGTTCATACAAACAATGCTAGTTGAAATAGATCTTGTATTATAAGTTCAACTGATTAATAAACCTTGGGGGATTACTCTGAGGGAAGACCTATAACTGATCCGTGCACTTGCGGTTCACGAATCAGCATGCTAACAGCCGACAACACTCGCTAAGCTTGCCACAGAATGGGCATGCCTGTACCATGTTGATGGGTTTTTTCTTTAGCTCGAAGTTCACATCCCCCAGGTTGACAGTGGGGCCAGTGGCCACGTTGTCTGTGGAGGGGATGGAGAACTCGTGAAGAGTCTTCTCGGCCATAGCTTTAGGAGCAGATGGTGCTAGTATGACGGGTTCCGATGCTGAAAGAACTATCTAAATAGGGATGCCGTGAGGTCAGACCCTTCTCACCAAGCGTTCCAGATTCTTGGTGAAGTTGGTCGACAAATCAAAACTGGTCATACACTACCCTGCTTTCATCCATCAGGAGAAAACAAAGACATGTTAGCCTATATAAGTAATGTATATCCCTTACTCATAAAGTCAAGAACATGTATTGGTAAATCTTTTAACCAATGCCATCCTCGGCAATGGCACCAGAAATGCTTGTTGGTATTTCTTAATGTTATGAATAAATCCGCAAGTGCATGGATATACCGTTGTAGCATTTCACCCGGAGAGTATTTAGGGTATCATTTTTTTATATTTTCTCAAAGGATGTCATTAGTGTAAAAGAGTTTATCAGAACATATTCAAGACAATATGCTTAAGTTATAGACCAAAGTTCATACAAGGGTAACCATGATAAAGATATATGGGTAATGTGACACACACACACACAAGCCACTCTCATAAATAAAGAATAAATAAATAAGCCTAAGGTTAGCGAGAGCAAGGCATTCAGGGGTCCTAGTGGTTCCTATTCATACTAGCAAGGGTCATACAAGTATGCGGTTGGGACTAGCTCTAAGCATACAACATTACGGGTAGAATACTCATCCCAGGTCTGCAAAGGCAAGGTATCTTTCAGAATTCCTATGCCATACCCGAACGTGGGGGAATACAAGGACGGATAGGGCTGTCACCACCTGTCGCCTACACCTACAGACCATAGGGTACAGCCATATTTGAAGGTTGCCACCGTACCCGAGCACCACACTCATGCACATGATAACTACCTGAGCTTTCCGGGGCTCTGACCCTTCAGATCAATAAGCACAGAGCTACAGCAAGCCGGAAGGCACAACGAATTGATGTCATAACTTAGATAAACTAGCCTATCCACATACATTACATAACTTGTGATAAAGCAAGACATGGCATGATATACTATAGGAATAATATAACAACCATACTCTATATTATGAATAAGACACTGATATGTTGAGTACAAAGTCATACCCAAGGCAGAAGGTTGCATCCGACAACAACCCGGAGGATAGCTTAGCACTGCAAGAGAGTAGCTCTAGCCTAGCTCCACTAGCCTAAGGTTTACAAGTCTAGCTTAGAGAGAGAGAGAGAGAGAGAGAGAGATAGGCTTCAAGTGTGGTGTGTGTGAGAGGGGGTCTCCTCCTATCTTTATAGGTGGTAGAGGGTGGTTCCCAGGAGGTATCTTCGAGGAATCTTCTACCACGGCCTTCAGGAGTCAACTAGGCATCACCACGTGGAGGATGAGGATGAGTGGCGTGTTGACGCTCATTATTGACACACTTTTACCCCTATTTATCTTCAATAATGACATGAATTTAATACCTAAACTATTGATCACACCTAATAAACCGGTCATTTTCACATGTGCGACATATTTTGAAGGATATTCTGTTTTTGCAGGGAATTGGACCTCAAAGCATAATTTTGGATAAATCATTGAACGAGCATCAAACCAAACAAAGATAAAAGGCCAATGGGCCCATGAAGGGCTTAGGCCGATCGTCCTAGAGGAGCCCATGCCGATCGGCCTAGGGTCCTCTAGCGCCCCCTAATGCCCATCTTTGGTAAGCAATCCTCCGAGATGACTTAAGGGCTAAGTTTGTGAAGATATGGCAAGGGTGACTTTGGGATCAAATAGGAATCAGAGAAGATCAAGCAGAGATTTGGAAAGTTATTGAAGATCAATATCATCCCGAAGCTACAGACGTGCCAAGCCCACATGGAAGCAAAAATAAGACTCCTAAGCATCTAAGAAGTCTTGGGGGTGAAGCAGGATGCGAGGAGGCAAAAGGAAGGTCCAGGTTGATATACCTGGACCGTCCCAGGCTGATCAGCCTGGTGGTTTCCTTTGTCCCATGCAGTTGTCGGGGTTTAGCATAGCTGTGTGATCACCCTGCGTGGAACATCAGGCTGGAGTTCTAGAGCTAGGAGTCATCAAGATCAAGGTATGATCCTAGTGGTGATCTTGTGATGTACAATCATTCATGGTGAAGTAATATATGTGTTCATGCTCTTAGCGACCTAAGTATCTCCTTTGATAGCTTTATGCTTTATTGGGTTTGCTTGTTTTTCAATCTATGAATCGATGATAGATTGCTTAGGGTGTTCTTGTAGTCGTGGTGACCAGATTTGCATGCCTAATCTACCGATGAGTATGACATGTTCTCTTCATCGTGCTCTTAACCTACTTGCGCTAATAGAGGTGGTTGTGATAGAATCTTTCTTGTGTAAGGTGGGGGTCTTGGGATTCAGACCAGAGGTGTAGATTTAAAGATTCCTTTTTACTAAGATCATATCCATGTTGCTTTGCTATCCATGCTCTAAGTTACAACATATGCATAGTCTAGGTTGCTCTAGATTGGTTACCTCTCCTCTATCTTTTATCTGTCTATGCATACTTAGTAGATTGGATCTGAATCTCTCATAAACACCAAGTTAATTCTAACAATGCTAGTTGAAATAGATCTTGTGATATAAGTTCCACGGATTGATAAACCATAGGGGAATACTCTGAGGGAAGAGCTACTACTGATTCGTACGCTTGCAGCTCACAATTGGCATACTAACAGCCGTCAACAAGCTTTTCTGGTGCCGTTGCCGGGGAACTAATAGTCAAGTTCTAGTTTAACTATGCATATGTAGATATAACTTTTTGTTCATGAGTTTTCAATCTTTTCTTTTTAATCTATTTGTTTTTGTGCATTCTCAATCAAAATTTCAGATCTAGGTCCTGTATATATATGTTTGCTTTCACTAATGCTAATAGTAGATTGATGGCAACCTCTCCAACAAACCGAAAAATTTTGTGGATGATCTAGAAAAGCTTTACAGGCAAAGGATACGACTAGCAAAGGCGAGAAAGTTGGAGATCGTAGAAGCTTCAGTAGTTAAGGAAGAATTGGAAGTGTTGGAAACATCATCGTCATCATCATCTTCTTTAAAGTCAACACCACCAGCAAGTCCAAGAGGGGCGCTAATTGTGCCAGACGTAGTAGAAGCACCTGCAATGGTTACCTGAAGAAGAGTGTACCATTAGGGAGCTGTGCATCCTGAACATCACTGATTTACCTCTCCATGAGTTAGATGGCATCGGGCGACCGTTCACCATCGATACTTCAAGACCTTTCACTGGCAAGGAGGATGCTAATCTTTATCTACAAACATTTACGCAGCTATGCAACACCTTCTATATGGATGGAGTTAACAAAGGTCAACTAAGAGCAAGGGTGTTTCCCTACTCTCTACTTGGAAGAGCGCTTCAATGGTTTTATTCTCTACCACTCACAACAATTCAGAATTGGGATGAATTGATGAAGGCCCTCATAATAGAACATTATTCACCAGCCAAGACTTAGAACCTGAGAAGCAAGATAGCTACTTTTTCTCAGTATTCTACTAAGAACATTGCTGAAGCCTATGAGTGTTTCAATGACTATGTCCGTATAGTTCCACATCATAAGTTCTTGAAGGAGGATCTAGTCTAGAAGTTCTATCAAGGGCTAACACCAGCATGAAGGGTAATCATCACATTGGCTGGAGGATCAATCATCGACCTCACCCCAACTCAAGCTTTCAAGTTATTCAAGAAGGTTGCAGACAATATTGCATGTGCATCATCTGAGCGCCTGTTCCCAGCTCAACCACCTAGAAATTCTTAAGGTGTGCTGCAAGTAGGGAATAATCAATTACTCAAAGGGAAAATCAATTCGCTGATGAAAAGACTCGAGACTATGGAGATAAAAGAAGCTCATGCTATAGTCCTGACAACAGCAGAAGCATGATCAACATGTGAAGAGTGTGATGACTATGGCCATGTCGGGAAGAACTAACGAGAGGAAGAAAGGTTTCTAGACTACATGAAGAAGGGAGAGTGGTTTCCACCATCCAACTATCAGTATGGACAGAATAGACCTCAATTCAATGCAAGCTCATCTATCCAGAACAAGTGCCTCTATGCATTCAACAGAAGGAGTTCATGAAGAAGAAAGGCAAAATCAACAAAGACACTGTCACTAAGTTCAAGGCTATGGATAAGATTTTGAAAAATATTGATAGCAAGGTGACAGAGGTTAGAAGTTTGAACCACCAAGTGACAAACATGATGAAGATGCTGGAGACTCAAGTTACGCAGTTAGCTGGGCACTTTACAGGGAATGATGAAAAATTGTCGAGACAATCGAGGAATCCAGAGTCAGCTAAAGCTATTCAAACTTGCTTAGGCAAGGAAACAGAAGATCCTGAACGTCCTGTGGGAGCTAGAAAACCTAAACCAGTTGCCGAAGCAGAGATGACTTCGAAGGAGAAGACACCTACCCTAGCTCTGGAGATTGAAACAGAAGAGCTAGAGTTTGAGATTGTTGATCAAAATGACATGAAGATTCTACTAGGAAAGCCACACCATCATCTAGGTAAAACTCACAAACAGTCTGAAAAATTTGTTGAAGTTATGCGCAGGTTGAACATTAATAGACCACTATTGGATTCTTTATAAGTTCCAACCTATTCTCGCTACTTCAAGGATATACTAACGAACAAGCGAGAGATCCCAAAGTTCACTACAAACCACATCAAGATGATAGAAGAGTGTAGTGCTATGATTGCTAATCAAGCTCCTGAGAAGAAAAGAGATCCAGGATGTCCAACCATACCATGTTCAATTGGAGTGTTGATGTTCGGATGGGCATTATGTGATCTTGGCACAAGTGTGAGCGTCATGCCTAAAACTGTGTTCGAGATGCTACGCCTGCCGGAGCGGGAACCAACTACTATATGCCTGGAGTTGGCAGTTCGCTACCCCGAAGGCATTGCAGAAGATCTACCTATGAAGATCGGGAATCACTTTGTCCTAGTTAACTTTGTGATACTCGAGATGGGAGAAGGAGCTAAATCCCCACTCATCCAAGGAAGGCCGTTCCTGAAGACCGCAAGAGCAAACATAGAAGTTGGTAAGGGCGAGATGAAGTTTGATATTAATGGCACTATGAGCGCATTCAAGTTTCGCCCATGCTTTGAGGTATGCACCATGGTTTCTAGCAAGTATATACTGCCACACCATCATGTTAAGCCGAAGGAGAAGAACAAGAAAGCAAAAAGAAAAGAAACCAGGGCAAGTTGCTATCGTCCAGAAGAAGGAAGAATGCTAGCCTGTGAAGACCAAAAAGATAGCCAAGCCTATGCCTACATTGAAACTAAAGGTGGTGAAGAAGTAGGTGCTGAAGACTGCAACGCCAACACCGAGCGCTGGTCCGAAGTAAAGAATTAAAGAGTCTAGCTATAGACTATAAACCTTCGCTTTGCGGGAGGTAACCCGATCATCAAGTCAAGAATAAGCTACTGGGAGGACAACCCTGAAGACATTTGGATTTTCAAGTAAGTGAGTCGCAAATTTTGCTACGTCATACCTGGTAAACATTTAATAAGTGGAACCTTCGGCTAAGACATTTTTTTGGAGTTTTATTCGCTTAGTCATTTTCCTATTCCTCTCTTTTTCTTAAACCAATGACATGAGCCATGCTATGTTTTCATTCACTTTTTCTTAGAAAACCAGAACAAAATATCCATGTCCTATAAGACTTTTCATCTTGATCATGATGATTAGCCTGCGCTATTCTTACTTTGCAAATTTTGACGCATGCTAGGACTCGCACGAATTTAGGATTTTGGTTTGTTTAAACTTGAAAAAAACTCATCAGTTTTCTTAGAATCAAAATTTTTCTCGAGCATCTTTAATTTATTCCATTCAAAATTTCTCTCTCACTTTTGACAAAATTAGAACCTAAACCCACTACCCCACGGTTGAAATCGAAATTGCTTCATCTCAATTCATGAGAATGGACGATACTAGTGCAACCAAAATTAATGTAGTCGGAAATCCCTTTGACTTACAAATGTTTTTGATACTTCAAAACTCCTCTAAAATATATTTGAACTCAATGATACCTTTGAGTTAATTTTTAATTCTTGAAAATAGAGGAGGATTAAGCATCTAAACATGATTTGGAGGGTTTATGAGCTTCATTAACACTAATGGCTTGATTTGTGATCAGGGGAACAATCATGGAGGCACTCTCACCTATTACACATGCATAAAGAAGCAAACAGTGGACTGTCATGCTTGTTTGTTGCAGCTTAAAGGACAAAGCATTGAGTGACATTGAGAAAACAACAAGGCCATGACACATAGGTGTATGATTTTCAACAAAGTGACAACACAAAAGAGTGAAGGAGATCTATTTGGTGATGGCCGATCGACCTGGTGTGCTTTAGGCCGATCGACCTGGGGTCTTTTTAAGCCCCATCACGGTGCCCCTTGGCAGATAAGTTGCTCTACTCATTGTTCATCTATTTTTCCACCAAGAGCACGTCTAGTTAGCCTCTGAAAATTTCGAAACTCCACTCATACACAAAAATTCCAGCAAATAAAAATTTCAGCAAGCAACTCTTGCTAGTTCTTGCTCTTGTGTAAATTCTCGTCAGCAAGAAACCCTGACGAGGAGTTTTTCTTGAAGTGTGCAGAGGTGAAGAGCATTGGAAGGCTTTTCACAAGGTCGAGGAAGTCGTAATCATCGGCCAAAGCTTCATCTATGTCAAGTGCTTCGCAGCGGTACTCGGTCTCCAAGTCGCCGAGAGGTGGTGACGTCGACAAGGAGGTACCACACAACGACCGAATGGTGCTCGGTGGGATGAACACTAGAATCTCTTCCATGCGGTTCAATGAACCGCGTGGAATTCCCGAAGCCGTGCCACAACCTTCAAAGAGAGCAACTCGCTCTCAGAGTGGCTACGCCGAGAAGAAGTCGATATATAGCTTCACAATAATGAGCAAGGAAGAGGAGGAGAGGGTCAAGAATATTGAAGAAAGACTTGTTGTCAACCATGATTTCGATGATGACTTTCTTCAGAAGAAATTTTTCCACAATGATATCTACAAGCTTCTGAGCAATATTGGTTGGATGCAATTTACTCTCAACGGTCCAGTTAGTGTGCAAATGGATGTGGTCCTCGAGATGTTCATGACTAGGAAGCAAGTTATTGACCCCGCCTACATGATGATTAAAAGCCAGATATTGAAAGGCTCCGTGCATGGGTTATAAAAGCTGGAAGCATCGACGCCAAGACTATGAAGAATGCACATTTGATTGGATGGAATTTATCATATGGGCAAAACCGACTGGCTAGAAGAGGGAGTATTATTCTAAGCGAAGAAAGGCATAAGAAGGCAAAGAATCGAAGAAGGCTCATCCTCACAAGCAGCTCCAGAAGAATAACCTCCACCACCCAGCTCGAGCTACTGGTAGATAGAGTTCCAGAATGCACCAAGCTACAAAGGAGTTCCTGAGGGATGATAGCAGGAGCAATGGCTGAAGGCGCCTGCAGAAGCATGGGCGCAAGGCTAGTTTGCACCGCACTTTTAGCACCGGCGTATCAACCACGATCAAAATTTCAGCAGCCGACAGATCCACCACCGCTGCCACCGTATGCTTTTCATGGTTACATGCCACCTCCTTTCCTGGGACCCCCATCATATGCTCCGTTGTCTATTCAGTTCAGCCACATGCCACAGCCATAGAGAAGTGCGCGCATCATAGGCGCGTATATACAAAGGACTTTATAAGATGCAGATGTTGTGAGGCAAGCCACCGATAGGATTGAGGATGGAAATGTGAGCATCGCCTATCAGTTCGGGCTGGCCCGGGCCCACCAGACAAGTATCCACCTCGGGCACGGATCTCGTGGGTCCCCCTGTCGATTCCACCATAAATACACCGCAAAGCTGTCAGAAGAAAGGATGTTCACACCTCCACGCAACCCATCACAAGTACCCATGCGCGGCTGCACAGTACCTGCTACAGTGGCTGCGACCTTCTCCGATTGGCCACACGGCACTCATGAGCTGCACCGCCTAGGGCAGGAAGAAGTCTTGCATGCTCTCGTGCCCCGCGCGCCCGGCGGCAGGGATGCGACGTCCGCCCTCCGCAGGCCATCAGCAGGATGGCAAGATCCGCCGCCTCCCCCAGCGGACACGGGGGTCACGACAAAATGCCATCATCGCGTCCGGTGGCTACAGTCGTCGAGGAGGCCGTCGATAGGATGCAGTGGCCGCCACCCTCTTCCGGCTAACGCGCCGGTAGAAGCCGAAGGCTAGTGAGGACGCCGGCGACCTGGGGACTTGTCCCCCCCCCCCTTCACATTATTCTTTTTACTTAGCCATGTTTATGTTTTTACGGCTCCCCACACTCACTCTCACCTGTAACCACGGTGGCCTCCTCATACTATAAAAGAGGAATCGGGGGCCGGAGACGGGGAAGAAAAAAAAGAACGCACAACTCAAGACACCATAATGCTCCCTAGACAACAGAACGCACGTACGCACCCTGCTAGAGCGTCAGGGCACATCCAAGAGACTTGGGACCGGTTCCCTATCTCGCACTCCTGTAACCCCTACTATAGAACCCTGCGTGGGCAACACGAGCAGCTCCCAATACTGGACGTAGGGCGTTCCCTTGCCTGAACTAGTCTAAACCCCGTGTCTCCCATGCCACCATCCGAAGCCTTACGCGCATAAAAGAAATTTACTAGTCTAAGTCTTGACCCGCTAATCTTGACAACGACAGTTGGCGCACCAGGTAGGGGACCTTTGCGCGTAGATCTCCACCTTTAGGTGGCCAACCACGATGCCAGCTTCGCTCCAGGCTCCCTGATCTGCTTCGGAAGTCTGGACTTCCTCGCCACCGGGGAAGGGATTGAGCTGATCCCTCTCCTCGTCCGGACTGCTCGCCCCATCATCACCAGCTCCGCCGCTGCCGAGACAGCAGTGAGCGGCCAGGCGCGCGTCGGAGGGCCTTCCCCAGGGGGCTGGCTCTTCGGGCTACGCAATGCTGCGGTGACCTACAGTCGCCTCCTGATGCGGTCCATGACCGTGTCGCCCACGAGCAACGAGCTCGCAGGCGTGGCGAGGACAATTTCCGACGCCGGCTCCGACAACGGGAGTCACCACCCCTCGCACGAGTGCTTCATGGCCGACATGCACTCTAAGGGGTCCAACAACGGCGGCACTGGAGCGAGGCAGAGGACTCCCCCACCGCGCGCCGTGGCTACGACTGGGGGAGTCCTCTGCGTCCGGCTGTCGAGGTGCGCAACCTACTCGAGTGTGCCGCCGTCCAGCAGGCGGAAAGCTCCGCGTCCCGGCGGCGCAGGCAAAACGCCAGTAGGGTGGCGCCCGACGCGCCCCCGGAGAGGTGGGGGAGTCTGTTCACCAGCCTCCCCCTAGGGCAAATCAAGCCGCGCCCGCTCGGCGGACACCACCGCCCGCAGGAGGCGGGGCTCGGTCTGTCCACTGACGCGTCGGCTCTGTCCGTGACGCCCGCGACACCCTGGAAGCGCGAAGGCGCTCCCGCGCAGACAAGGAGGAAGGGGTAGATCGTGGCTACCACGTCCACCGCGGCAGGCACTACAACAGCGAAGAGGACCGCAGCCCGAGCCCCGACCCGGCGGGGCCCTGGGCCTTCTCTGTGCGCATCCTGAACGCGCCATTTCCGTCGCGCTTGAGGTAACCAACAAATGTGGCCAAATACTCGGGGGAGACGAACCCCAGGGTATGGCTCAGCGATTACCGGCTCGCATGTCAGGTTGGTGGGGCGGACGATGACCTGTTCATCATTCGCAACCTCCCGCTCTTTTTGGCCGACTCGGCGCGAGCCTGGCTGGAACATATCCCTTTAGGTAGGATCCGTAGCTAGAACGACCTGAAGGAAATATTCGTGGGAAACTTCCAGTGCACGTACACGCGCCCCGGCAACTCCTGGGATCTCCGGAGCTGCCGCCAGGGATCAGACGAGTCCCTCCGGGACTACATCCGACACTTCTCCAGGAAGCGTACCGAGCTCTCCAACATCACGGACGCCGACATCATAGGGGCCTTCCTGGCCGGAACCTCCTGCCGGCCTCTCATCCATGAGCTAGGGCATCGAGGCTCGCGGACCACGGAGGAGCTCCTCAATATCGCCACCAGCTACGCCTCGGGCGAAGAGGCTGTTGGAGCAATCTTCGATCGCTCCAAAGGCAAGGCGAAGCGGGAGGAGGACGCTGATGAGGGCACCTCCAGTCGCCAGTAGTAGAAGAAGAAAAGCAAGCAGCGGCGCGAGGCTCCCCTCGTGGCTGCTGTGGAGCGCAAGTGAGGACAACCACCACCAGAGGGCACGCCCGGCTTCTTCGACAAGCTACTCGAGGGACCGTGCCCGAATCACGAGTTCCCTATAAAGCACGCCTACAAGGACTGCAACCTCATGAAGAGGTACTTCGTAGGCAACCCAGTGAAAGGCGACCGGAGACGGAAGCCTAATGAAGAGAAGGACGACGAGGAGAAGGAAGACGGTTTCCCCAAGGTGGACGGCTGCTTCATGATCTTTGGCGGCCCGGCGGCGTACGACTCCAAACGCCGTCAGAAGCTAGAGCGCCACAAAGTCTACGTGGCCGAGCCTGCGACACCGGCCTTCCTCGACTGGTCAGGGTCCGCCATCACCTTCGACCGGTCCGACCATCCGGGACGCGTCCGGCATCCGGGGTGCTACCCCCTCGTCGTCGACCCTATCGTCGCACGACGCTCCTCTCCAAGGTGCTCATGGACGGAGGCAGCGGCCTCAACATCCTCTACGCCGAGACCCTCGACGCCATGGGGATTGACCACTCCCGCCTCCGCCCTAGCAAGGCGCCATTCCACGGCGTCGTGCCAGGGAAACAGGCAATGCCTCTTGGGCGGATCGACTTGCCCGTCACTTTCGGGATCCCTTCCAACTACAGGAAGGAGGTCCTAACCTTCGAGGTGGTAGGATTCCGTGGAACCTACCACGCTATTTTAGGGTGGCCATGCTACGCCAAGTTCATGGCCATCCCCAACTACACCTACCTCAAGCTCAAGCTGCCGGGGCCCAACGGGGTCATCACCGTCGGCACGTCTTTCCAGAAGGCGTACGAGTGCGACGTAGAATGCTGCGAGTACACTACAGCCATTACCTTCACAGAAGAGTTGGCGGTCCAGCTCGCGGAGGGCGTTGAGGACCAGCCCGACTCCAAGCAGTCGGCCTCCTCTTTCGAAGCCACCGAAGGCGTCAAGGAGGTCCTCCTCGACCCCAGCAGCTCCGATGGTCGGACCGTGCGGATTGGCGCTACCCTACCTCCCAAATAGGAAGGCGCGCTCATCGACTTCCTCCGCGCTAACAGCAACGTTTTCGCGTGGAAGCCCTCGGATATGCTCGGCATCCCCAGAGAAGTCGCCGAGCACTCCTTGAACATCAAGGCCGGCTCCAAGCCAGTAAAGCAAGGGCTGCGCCTCTTCAACGAGGAAAGGCGCAAGGCCATTGGCGAGGAGCTCCAGAAGCTTCTTGCGGCCAGATTCATCAAGGAAGTATACCACCCCGAGTGGCTGGCTAATCATGTTCTTGTGCGAAAAAAGAATGGGAAATGGAGGATGTGTGTTGACTATACCGGTCTCAACAAGGCATGCCCAAAGGATCTGTTTCCTTTGCCACGCATAGATCAGATAGTCGACACAACCGCTGGGTGCGAAACCCTCAGCTTCCTCGACGCGTATTCCGGCTACCATCAGATTGCGATGAAAGAATCCGACCAGCTGGCCACCTCTTTCATCACCCCATTTGGCCCCCATTTCTACGTCAAGATGCCATTCGGCCTAAAAAACGCGGGGGCTACGTTCCAGCGATGCATGCTTAAGTGGTTCGGCGATCTCATCGGGCGGACCGTTGAGGCCTACGTCGACGACATCGTAGTCAAATCTAAAAGGGGCGACCAGCTCGTCCCCGACCTCGAGCTAGCCTTCGAAAGGCCAAGGGACAAGCACATTAAGCTCAATCCCGAAAAATGCATTTTTGGTGTTCCGAGGGGCATGCTGCTAGGCTTTATCGTCTCCGTGCGCGGCATCGAAGCAAATCCGGAGAAGATAGCGGCCACTAGCGACATGGGACCGATCCAAAATATAAAGGGAGTCCAGCACCTCATGGGTTGCTTGGCGGCTCTAAGCCGCTTCATCTCGCGCCTTAGCGAACGAGGACTCCCCTTCTACCGACTCCTAAAGAAGACTGACCGCATCGAATGGACTGCCGGGGCCTAGGAGGTGCTTGACCGGCTCAAGGATCTTCTGACGAAGGCCCCGATCCTAGTCCCGCCGACCGACGGTGAGCCCCTCCTGCTCTACATAGCGGCGACTACCCAGGTGGTTAGCGCAGCCCTCGTGGTGGAGCGAGAAGAGGAGGGGCACACCCTCAAGGTACAGCGCCCGGTGTATTTCATCAGCGAAGTCCTGTCTGAGTCCAAGGCGCGTTACCCGCAGATCCAGAAGCTCATCTACACCATCCTCGTCACAAAGAGGAAGCTGCGCCACTACTTCACCTCCCATCCGGTAACGGTCATTTCGTCGTTCCCACTCGGCGAAGTGATCCGGAACCAGGACGCCACAGGACGGATCGCGAAGTGGGCGCTCGAGCTCATGGACCAAGGCATCACCTATGCCCCCGTACCGCCATCAAGTCCCAGGTACTCGCCGATTTTGTGGTGGAGTGGACGGAGGTCCAAACACCGTCGGCGCCGGAGAGACAGGAATACTGGACAATGTACTTCGAAGGATCGTTGATGAGGGCCCACGCTAGAGCAGGCCTCATCTTCATCTCTCCTCTAGGCCTGCACATCAGGTACATGATCCGCCTCCACTTCCCTGCGTCCAACAATGTCGCCGAGTACAAGGCCCTCAATGGGCTTCGCATCGCCATCGAGCTGGGCATCCGTCGGCTAGACGTCCGGGGTGACTCCCAGCTAGTCGTCGAACAAGTCATGAAGGAGTGGAGCTGCCACGACCCCAAGATGGCACCCTACTGCAACGAAGTTCGCAAGCTCGAAGACAAGTTCGACGGGTTGGAGCTCAACCACGTCGCGAGACGTTTTAACGAGGCAGCCGATGAGCTGGCAAAAGCAGCATCCGGCCGCAAGCCGGTTCCTAACAGTGTCTTTGTCAGCGACCAGTTCAAGCCCTCAGTCGGTTGCCAGAAACCGGAGGGGGTCGGCGATGCGCCACCGGCTCCGGACTCGGACCCTGACCCAGGAAAGGTCGGCAACGCGCCACCTGTCCCGGGCTCGCGCGCTGCTCCTGCTGGGGTTGGCGCCGCTTTGCCTGCAGCGGTCACCAGCGGTCGCCGACCCCATGTGGTCCGCGCCTGCGAAGGGTGCCAGTTCTTTTTGCGCCAAACCCATCTGCACGCGCAGGCACTCCAGACCATCCCCATCACGTGGCCCTTCGCGGTCTGGGGGCTGGATCTCGTTGGGCCCTTCAAGAAAGCGCCTGGGGGCTTCACCCACCTACTTGTCGCCGTCGACAAGTTCTCTAAGTGGATCAAAGCACGACCGGTCACGCAGATCAAGTCCGACCAGGCGGTGCAATTCTTCACCGACATCATCCATCGCTTCGGGATCCCCAACTCCATCATCACGGACAATGGCACGCAGTTCACCGGAAAGAAGTTCCTCCAGTTCTGCGACGACCACCACATCCGAGTGGACTGGTCGGCTGTGGCACATCCCCGCACGAACGGGCAGGTCGAACGAGCCAACGGCATGATACTCTAGGGTCTCAAGCCGTGGATCTTCGACTGCCTCAAAAAATTCGGCGGACGGTGGGTCGCGGAGCTCCCCGCAGTCCTTTGGAGTTCGAGGACAACCCCCAGTCGTTCGACTGGCTTCACCCCGTTCTTTATGATCTACGGGTCCAAGGCCATCTTGTCCATCGACTTGGAATACGGATCGCCGAGGGTCAAGGAATATGACGAACAAGGAAACCAGGCATCGCTCGAAGACGCACAAGATCAGCTCAATGAGGCGCGCGATGTGGCCCTGCTGCACTCGGCAAAGTACCAACAGGCCTTACAACGCTACCACAGCCGCAAGGTGCAAGGCCGAGCCTTCAACATTGGCGACCTGGTGCTCCGCCTCGTCCAGGATAACAGGGGTCGGCACAAGCTGACACCTCCGTGGGAAGGTCCCTTCATCATCACGCAGGTACTGCGGCCAGGCACCTACAAGCTGGCGACCCCCGATGGACAAGTCTTCAGCAACGCTTGGAACATAGAACAGCTAAGGCATTTCTACCCCTAGTTTTCACTTCCAAGTTCTGTACATAGACATTTCCGTACACTTCAAAAAAATTTTACAGAAAGGAGAGTTTTGAGGCAGTCCCATTCAAGTTTCAGTTCGAACTCACGGATATCCGACCCTGGCTCTGCCTCAGGGCTGCATATCCCTCGGGGGCTATCAGGGGCTCCGCCTAGGCCACTTAACACCCTCTCAAAATGCTCTTTTCTTACCGAGCCTATCCTCTTTCCGAACTTTTGGGCATGAAAAGGAAAAAGCGTACGAGCGGTGTTCAGGCAAGAATTGATCAGACTGCGAAAAAACCTACGCCCCAGCGGCTACGGTGCCCTCGCTCATCAAAGCTTACTGACACAACCGACGGCGCGCTCTAAACTTTCCAAGTCCAGAAAACAAGAAAGAGGATCGAAAACTTTCTCACAACAATTTTTAGAAAAGCCTCCATGGCCATTACAAAACGAGTCCGAAACTAACATATTTACATCTTGGGCGCCAGCCCGATACAGTTAACTCGACTGGGGATCTTCGGGAGGGACGGCTTCATCCTCGAGGAGCTTCGCCCAAGCCTCCACCGGGTTGAGCACCGACGCGTCAATCTCGTCTAGCTCAGCCTCGGAGTAGCCAGCGGCGTATCCCCCGCTCATCCCGGCGAAGTTAATGCCGGACTAGTGGGAGTCGAAGACCCCAAAGGCTCGCCTCACGCCGGTGTGGAGTGCCTCCAGGGAGATCTCGCGGGCTCGGTGGTAGGTCCCGAGGACACGAGTCGCCAGTGAGCTCGTCCCTTCCTCCTGAACCACACTGAGGCTGTCGCAGACGACGCGAACAGCATCCCGCAGGTCGCCATGCTCAGCGCGCTCCGCGTCGAGCACCTCCCTCAGCCGGGTGAGCTCGCCTGCAAGGATCACCCAGAGGAACTCGCTAAATCAAAAATCACCGCAACATCACAAAGACAAAGAGATGAATAGAGTCCTACCCTCGGACTGGGCCTTCAGCTGGCGCTCCCAGTCGAGCCCCTGGGCCACGAAGGCCTGAAGCTCCCACGCCTACGCTTGGAGCTGACCGACCTCCGCTCCAAGGTCGGCCGCCACCTTCTCGGCCTGCTCCTTCCGGACCCTCTCGATGTCCCGGTCCTGCTAGGCCTTTTGCTGCTTGCGCCGGATGTGTTCGATGGTCTTCTAGAAGGCTTTGTGTTCCCCCTTCAGCCGTGTGAGCTCCTCAGCATCGTGGTGGGCCTTTTCGGAAGTGGCCTGGAACTCCTCGCGGTCGCAGCGGGCCCTCTCGGCGATGACCTGGAGCTTAGCCTCCGTCCACCGTGCATCCTCCTGCGCCGCCTGCTCGCGCCTCCGCAGATCGTCGATGACCTGCTGGGCGGCGGCAACTTGCATTGACAGCTCCCCAGTACGCTGTCTCTCCAAGTTGAAGCGCTCCCAGAGCCCCCGCTCCAGCCGAAGGAAATCAGATTTCCCCCGACAGCATTCTTGGAGAGCCTGGAAAACAATATGACATCAGGGGTAGAACAACGGGAAGGATACAGCCGCCAACGGAGAAGGTACCATACCTGGCTGCCAGGGAGGACGACGCCGTCCAACTGCCCCAGCACTGAGGACAGAGCCATGCGGGCGTTGGTGAGGCCGCTCTGCATCGCTTACCACTTGCCCCATTCCGCGGCATCATCCAACATGAAGAGGGGCCTCTACGGATCATCATGGGATGACCAACGCAGGACGGACCCCCTCTACGCCCAGGAAACGGGAGTGGCCGAAGCCGAGGTGGAAGCCGACCTCGACGCCGTCGTTAGAACAGGCTCCACCGCCCCGGAAGCCGTCGGGCTCACCGACGGTCCCGGGACACACGCCCCTGCCACCGTCGAGGCCGCCGCGGGCCCACCAGTCGGCAACACCGCCTCCGACACGGGCGCTGGAGTGGGCGTCCCCATGACCGCCTCACCCTCCATTGCGACCGCCGAGGCAGGCGTCACCGCCCCTGTCGGGGCCTCCGGAGCAGGCACCTCCACCTCCATCGCAGGTGCCATCTCCGCCACAGGTGCCACCTCCGCCGTGGCTCCCCGGGTGGAAGTCCCCGCCTCCGTCGCCACCGCCTCCTCTGTCGCAGCCGCCGGGGCAGGCGTCCCAGTCTCCCCCACTGCCTCTGCCCCACCATGGCCACGGGGGCAGACTCTCCTTCCTCCGTCACCGCCGTCGTCCCCGTCACGGCCGCTGGGACATCTGTCCCCGTCTCCGCCGTCCCCTCCGCCTCGTCGGCGTCGAGGTCGATCACCTCCCCGGTCGGGGGGGCCCCGGGGGTGATACCCCATGCCGCGGGGTCAGCTGAAGGAGCCGAAGGCGGGGCGGGATCTGCGCCCTCTCCCGTGCACGGCGGCGGCACCACTCCATCGGTCGCCGCCGCCGGGGCCACCTCCGCGGTGGAACCTGCGACCTTACCAGGGACCCCGCCACTCGCCACAGGCGGGTCCGCGGTGCGCCCCGCAGGGGCAGACAACACCCGCAGCGCCTTCTTGGGCACCAGCTGTGGGACGAGGCCTCGAGGGGCGGCGCTGCAAAATAGTCAACAGACATCAGCGGAAACAAACACAACGCATGGAAGGGAACAAGGTTCGCAAAGGAATTCAACTCACGTTCCCCCAGCACAAGGACGGCGTGCGCGCTTCACCTCCGAGCCGGACGTCGACCCCGGGGTGACCAGCAGTGGCCGCTTGTCGCCGCTCCTCTGCTCCTGGGCCACGGACGCAGGGGCGGGGGCGGGCTCCTTCAACCCCTGGGTAGCGGGCTCCACCGACCCATGGGGAGCGCTCCGTGCCGACCCCTGGGGGCGGGCTCTGCCGACCCCTGAGGGGCGCTCCGCACCAACCCCTGGGGGGCGCTCCGCGCCGCCCCTTGGGGAGAACCTCGTGTCGACCCCTGAGGGGCACTCTGCGCTGACCCCTGGGGGACGGCCCCAGAACTTTGCAGGATCAAGCCTCGGGCGGACGATCCGTCTGCTTCATCCCTCGCGGCCGTTTGGGAGCGCGTCTCCCAAATAACGAGCGCGCCCAACCGGGGGGACAGAACAAACTCCTCCTCATCATCATCCTCCTCATCCTCCTCATCATCGTCGTCATCGTCATCGTCTAACACGACCTGTCCTCGCCGCCGCCGCTAGAACTCCTTGGCGGCCTTCTTCAACTTCTTCTTCGCCGTCTCCTTGTCCTTGCGGTGCTTCTGCTTCTCAGCAAGGAGACGGTTCTGCAGCCGCCGCTCGGCGTCCTCCGGCACCGGCGGGCACGAGTCCATGACCCGGGTCAAGCTACCCTGTAGACACAAAAAGGCCCCGCGTCAAAGCGGTGAACCAAGAAACACAAAAAAAGAAGGTTCGCACACAAATTCCTTACCAGGTCGACGAAGTCCTCGTCCGGGCGCATCGGAGGGTGCCTGGGCACCGGGTAGTCGGCGCCCTTGTCCTCCAGCACCTCTTCAATCCGCCGCTGGATCTCGGAGGTGGCGAGCGCACCCGTCACGAGGGCGGTGCCCTCGGTCGGCGCACCGGGGGCCATCTTGGCAAGTGAGCGGACCCGGAGCATTAGTGGCGCCACCCGCCGGGCGTGGTACACCTTGATAACTCCTGCTCCGGTCAACCCCCAGCCCTTCAGGTGCTCGATGGCCTGCAGCAGGCCATGGATCCGTTTCTTCTCCTTGTCAACTGGGCCATACGCCCACACCTCCAATGCCGCTTTGATGATGCGTCCGGTGAACGCCGGCAAGGGGGAGTCGGAGTAGTTCTTCACGTAGAACCACTGCTGGTGCCACCCCTTGTGGGACTCCGCGGTCTTCATCGCCATGTACTCCCTGGCGCGGGTATGACGGAGGTGGATTCCGGCGCACCCTATCTGCACCGGGGGTGACCGCTGCTGGCTCCCCGTCTTCCCCGCCTTCTGGTACAGGCTAACGGTGAAGAAGTATTTCCACAGCGAGAAGTTGGGCTTGATGCCTACGAACCCCTCGCACAACGCGACGAACACCGCGATATGCTGAATCCCGTTGGGGTTGAGGTGCTGCAGCTCAAGCCCGTAGTAATGCAGAAGCCCACGGATGAAGAGGCTCGACGGAGTCATGAAACCTCTCTCGTGGAAGTAGGCGAAGGAGACAACATAGCCGGCGGGCGGCGTCGGCGCCTGCTCCATCCCCGGAAGCTCCCATTCGCCCGCCTCTGTCCTCTCGCAGAGGAGAGCCCTCCTCACTAGGTCCTCGGCGCGTGAGGGGCCGAAGTGGGAAAGCGCCCAAGATCCCATCGCCGAAGAGAAAGGGGCTCGACGGGGGACGAGGGGAAAGGGTGCGGCGCGGGACGGAGGAAGACGAAGCGGGTGTAGGAGAGCTAAGGGTGCGTGAGGAGGCAAAAAGCTTGAAAGCAGACGGCGGGCGGAACCGGCGAGGTGAGGTTTCCGTTTTATAGGAAAGGCACGGAGGGAGCGGAACAGATGCCCTCGTCACCATAAATGCGGTGCCAGGTACGCTCCGCCACACCCTCCTCTTTTTCAGAAACCGTGCGCACGGCCGGCAGCAGAAACATCCCCTCCTCCCTTGATTCGCGGGTTGGCGCCCTCCACCGCTTCACCTCCTGGGGATGCACGCACGACGCCCCCCACGACCGGCCTAAGGCGCTGCTCCCTCCGCATCCAGCCCGAGGCGCGGCCTCCATCCACGTCCGGCCCAAGGCCAACCAAAACGTAAGAAAGGGATACGGGGCTGAAAATGCTCCTACGGCCCATTACGGTCCAGGAGTTCAAAGGTTGGCCCGCCACGGGTTCGACAACCGCTCCAAGACGCCCCCGAGCGAGGGGTGAGGAGAGACTGGTCCGCAAGCGACCATCACCCAGGCGTGCGATAGCCCAGGGCGTCTCAATCTCACATTTGAGTCCGAACCAGCATTACAGTTCATGGTTTTTCCCCGAAGAAAGGCAACGAGCCCCCGGATCCAACCGAATGGATTCGGGAACTATATGAACTGGCCGATCGGAACCTAGGGAACGCCACCAGCTTGGCCCAAGCCGGACCCCCCCGAACGGGGACCGGGGCCCCACTCGAATTTGCCCGCTAGCAGCTCAATGAGCACCACGGTTCATCCGACGAGGATAGCATGGCACGGCTCGCCCCCTCCATCCCAACAAACGGACGCTTGAGGGGTAAAATGCACAAAAGTCGACCTAGTCCCCCGACCGGTCCCCTGCAACGCGCAGGGGCTCGGGGGCTGGCCTCGCAACCTAAGGCCACGCGGGTGGTCTCGACTTAAGGCTTGCGAGCGAAAGGGGCCGACGAGAAGTCCTCCCACACCGAGTTGCTCACAGGGTGCGTGACCTAGTTAACCCCCTCGGTCGAGCCACCCAAGCAACACCTCCCATCCTGGATCAACCATGAAGACTCCCTGTTGGGGATGGCAACAGCCTCTGGAGGAGCGTCCCTGCTCCACCACAGGCTTGGGGGCTACTATTGGGGGGGGAATATTAACGACTCCTCCCAAGCCCATGGAGACGACAAACGTAAAGGCCCAGCCCACCTGAGGGAACAAGGCCAGTGCCGGCCCAACACGGGGAGCAAGGATCGCGTTCCGCCTCGCCCAACCCGGCGTCCTAGGGTCAGGCGTCCCCAACCCTCGCGAAACCATGCTCCGCCTCGCCCGACCGCAGGACCGGGGTCGGGGGCATCTGACCCTCGCCGCAGGCCTCCGCTTCGCCCGACCCCAAGCGTAAAGGGTCGGGCTGGCCCGGGCCCACCAGACAAGTATCCACCTCGGGCGCGGATCTCGTGGGTCCCCCTGTCGATTCCACCATAAATATGCCGCAAAGCTGTCAGAAGAAAGGATCTCCGCGCCTCCACGCAACCCATCGCAAGTACCCATGCGCGGCCGCACAGTACCTGCTACAGTGGTTGCGACCTTCTCCGATTGGCCACAGGGCACTCATGAGCTGCACCGCCCAAGGCAGGGATGCGATGTCCGCCCTCTGCAGCCATCAGCAGGACGGCAAGATCCGCCGCCTCCCCCAGTGGACACGGGGGTCATGACAAAATGCCATCATCGCGTCCGGCGGCTACAGTCGCCGAGGAGGCCATCGATAGGATGCAGCGGCCGCCACCCCCTTCCGGCTAACGCGCCGGTAGAAGCCGAAGGCCGGTGAGGATGCCGGCGACCTGGGGACTTGTTCCCCCCCCTCGCATTATTCTTTTTACTTAGCCATGTTTATCTTTTTACGGCTCCCCACACTCGGTCTCATCTGTAACCCCGGTGGCCTCCTCATACTATAAAAGAGGAATCGGGGGCCGGAGACGGGGGAAGAAAAAAAAAGAACCCACAACTCAAGACACCATAATGCTCCCTAGACAACAGAACGCACGTACGCACCCTGCTAGAGCGTCAGGGCACATCCAAGAGACTTGGGACCAGTTCCCTCTCTCTCACTCCTGTAACCCCTACTACAGAACCCTGCGTGGGCAACACGAGCAGCTCCCAATACTGGACATAGGGTGTTTCCTTGCCCGAACTAGTCTAAACCCCGTGTCTCCCACGCCACCATCCGAAGTCTTACGCGCATAAAAGAAATTTACTAGTCTAAGTCTTGACCCCCTAATCTTGACAACGACAGTAGTATTTTCTATTTTATTTTGCTATTTTATTTTCTTTTTATTTTCAGTTTATGTGTTTATTTCACTATGTCATGCTTAAATAAAATATGCATCACCTGAACCTAATGATTTGTGAATAATTGTGATGGTTTAAGTTCTTTTCATGTTGAAAGATGATGATCATTGCCCCTTTGTTTAACTTTCATACTTGGTTATTGCACCATTGAACTAATGCTCTCTCTAACACGAACTAAAATTGACATAGAAGCAAATCATTCCTTTTTGTATAACCTCTTATTTCTAGCCTTTCTATCCATGCGTTATGGGTTTCTACATTGGAAATCTCGCAAACCTCGTTGGGTATCCACACCTAAACCCAAATATATCATGTTTTGTGACTACCTCCTTGACCACAACCTAATATAAGTATGGAAATTATTTCAGCAATGATTTGGAAGATTATTCAGTACCTTTTCAAGAACATCAAGACCTGGAGGCAACCACTAGTACGTGGAATAAAAGTGAATGAAATAGCGTCCAGAAGGGGCCAAGCCGATCAACCTGGACACCCTCAGGCTAATTGTCCTGGGTTGTTCCCCCCTCTGTTTCCCCTAAATTTTGGCATGGAAGCCCCTCCAGAGGAATTAAATAATTTTGGTACTTATATTAGCAGTTTATCTTTCTTCCTTTTCATGCTCGAGGACGAGCATCATCTAAGCATGGGGGAGAGTCATCACATTATCTCTAACTACTTTTGAGTAGGTAATATGTTGCAAAGAGTTCTGAGTAGAAAAAACAAAAAAAATTGTGGAAAAAGAAAGGAAGAAAGAAAAATGAAAAAGAAAAAAATGATGAGAAGAAGAAAAGGAGAAATAAAGTACTCCTCGGTTCTTTAAGATTCATAAAAATCCCAAGTGTTCTCAAGATTAAGAATTATTCCATACTCATTTTTTCGACCATGTGCAATCCGATTACGAGAACTTCATCTGTGTCTCGCGATCACTCTTTGCCCTTGCACATGTCCACTATCTAAATGTGTGTGTTCATTCTCTCCCTCTCTATAAGCAATTATTTTCCATGACCTTTCTAACAAGTCTCAGTAAGATCCATCACAAGTCTTTCCTATTTTGAAAATATTCTGATTATAATATTTTTGCTAGGACTAACCTTCCCATAGATCCAGATAAATCCGTACACATATTTTATGAGTAATGACAGGTTGGAGAAGTTCTAGCATAGGTTTAAGAGACTTGTTGAACTGAGAGAAGCTGAGCAATTGCAATGAAGTTTAAATTGTTGATCTCAGTTCGGTTTCTATTTGAAAAAGTTTTATTGAAAATATTATGAGATTTGTTTAAAATTGAGAGAAAAAGAATAAATTTATTGTGGGATATACTTAAATGATATCTAGCCTCCATACTAAAGAAGGCTGGTTACAACTTGAATATTAATTGAAAAATTCGTTAGAGCATTATGATTTCTTATGTGTGATCAAGTGCAGGATTGAACACCGAATGGCAATGCTGATTTCTATTGAAGACTTACTCGAGGACGAGCAAGGTTTAAGCATGGGGGATTGTTGCACTTGTTATTGACACACTTTTACCCTTGTTTATCTTCAATAATGACATGAATTTATATCTAAACTATTGATCACATCTAATAAACCGGTCATTTTCACATGTGCAACATATTTTGGAGGATATTCTGTTTTTGCAAGGAATTGGACCTAGCATTGTTTAGGTTGCGTTTCAACAGTTCCATTGCATTGATTACGCATACATCGGTTGACCTAGCCGATCATCTTTTTCTGTATCGGCTACCCGGCCGTTACGATCTCCACCGAAGTAGATGGGGACTCAGACTTCCCCAGTATATTCTACTCCATCGCCGTTGACTTCATCATCGGCGCAATGGGGAGTAGCAGGAACACCAATCGAATGAAACCCGATCACTAGGTTTGGAATGCCTCCAGGGTCATTCACCCCATCCACAGGGTCTCATATACAGATACTACAGGTGTTGACTCCTCAACTGATGACTCAGTGTCAACAACAAGATACTTCAAAAGTCAATGGGGGAACTGTCACTTTGATGCCTCATCAAGACGGGTCAACAATTGTATTGTATAATGAGGAGGCAGGCATACTACAGCACGTTAACCTTCCTCAGCAGCAAGCATCGGCTTCCCAGCCGATAGTTCAGCCGCAGCCTCAGCAACAAGCATCGGCGTTTCAACCAATGATTCAGCCGGTCATGCCGCAACAGCCACAGACTGCACACCAGTAGGTAGATTGGGCTGCAAAGATAGCTGGAGTAATGCCAGATCAGTTCGGGTTAAAACCTAAATAGCAGACTTACATGTAAATAATGTTGTATCCACCTGCTTATGATCTGCTTCCTTTTCCCCATGGGTATAAAGTACCTGGCTTTACCAACTTCTTTGGATAAGATGATACTTCTACGGTGGATCATGTCAACCGATTCATTATTCAATGTGGAGAAGCAGCTGCGCAGGATGCGTTGAGGGTTCGGCTATTCTCATCGTCTTTGTTCGGATCGGCCTTTGCATGGTTCACGTCACTTCCAGCGAATCCTATTATTTTCTGGGCCGATCTGGATAAGCACTTTCATAAATACTTTCATGGATCTGACTGGTTTGAGGCAGAGGAGTGATGAGTCAGTAGCTGGTTTTATACAAAGATTCAGAGAAGTGAGAAACAAAGGCTATTGTTTGGTCCTAAGTGATAGCCATCTAGCTGAAGTAGCCTTTCAAGGACTCTTGCCGCACATCAAAGAAAAATACGCATCGCAAGAGTTTCAAAGTCTAAGTCAGCTTGTGCATCGGATGTCAAACTAGGAAGTGCGCCCTTATAAGCAGAAAAGGAACTTCCAAAAGAGGGTTGCATATGTGGAGTACTCTGATTTGGATGAAGAGATGGAAATCAGCTTGGTTGAATGGGTCAAAAACAAGAAGCCAGTTTTGTGTCCATTTGGCAAGAAAGAACCTGAAAAGTTTAGATTCAATACTACCAAAGCTGACAAAATCTTTGATTTGTTAATGCAAGAGGGGCAGATCAAGTTGTCGCCCTATCATACTATCCCGTCGGCTGAAGAGCTCAATTGCAAGTGGCATAATGCTACATCTCATGATACAAATGAGTGCAAAGTTTTTCGTCAGCAGATCCAATCGGCTATTGAGCAGGGAAGACTTAAGTTTGAAGTCCCTACAAAGCTAGCAAAGCCGATGAAGATCAACCAGCACCCTTTCCCAACTAACATGGTGGAATTTGGTCGTAGGGGTGCAACCCAGGACCAAAGTGTTAACTTCAGAATCGGCCAACAAGAGTGGAGCTATAGATCCTAAAGTTTACATATCAACCGGTGATATCAAGAGAAAAGGTCGATTAGAAGAAGGAGAAATTTCAAAGGGACCTCGTAGGCTGATTACTTCTCAAGAATTTCTCAACAAATTCCAAAGTAGCAAGAGAAAGCAAGGCACAGGGAAGAGGAGATACGTCGCCATGAAGATCATTGGAGGTGCCCGTTCTTCATATACTGCTAGGAGGAAGGGATCAAACTACCGTCGGTTGATGACTGCTCTGAGTGCAATGGGTTGTGTCAAGATAGCCAATCTTTCAAGAGGCCATGCTTTGATGATATAAATCGCAAGTCGATCATCAGAAATAGATCTGATTATGGAGACAGGCGTATTCCAGTGCATGATCGGCTGGGGGGCAGGGTCAATGTGCATGATCGACTGGGAGGCAGAATTGGTGTACCTAATTGGCTGGGAGAAACGGACAATGAAAGAGTCCTTGATGAGGAGCCGATTTGTCGCAAACTAGAGCGGCAGCGTGCATCACAGCATGGTGGTGCGAGGCACCATAGGTGGTGCCTAGAAGGTTTGACCAAGTCCCAGAAGAGAAGAGTTCAGCGCTTGCGCCAGTGGGAACAGCAAGAAGAAGAAGAAAAATCATGCCTTAGAGGGGAAAGGAGTCAAACCCCAAGTATGGCGCGTCAAAACGAAAGCCGATAATGTGGATGATAACCATAAATCGGCTGCAGATATCAACATGGTCTTCGTTCTGCCGATGGAGTTTATGGCTCCAGCTGATCATAGTGAAATATCAGAAGCAGAGCAAGGGATGGCGCAGTTAACCTTAGAGCCGATATCGGCTACCTTTGAGAAGCCTGAGGATGAAAAGCGTCAGCACTTAAAAGCTTTGTTCCTCAAAGGACAAGTTAATGGGAGGCCAGTTACCAAGCTGCTGGTGGATGGAGGTGCGGCAGTAAATATCATGCCATATGCCATGTTTCGCAAGCTTGGAAGTGGTGAAGAAGACATGACGAAGACAGATATGATGCTGAAAGACTTTGAAGGAAGTATCTCACCAGCTCGGGGGGGCACTCTACGTTGATTTGATGGTTGGAAATAAGACCTTACCCACCACATTTTTCATCATTAATGGTAAAGGGTCATATAACATGCTATTAGGTCGAGATTGGATTCATGCCAATTGTTGTATCCTGTCTACGATGCATCAATGCCTCATCCAGTGGACCAGTAATTCTGTGGAAGTTGTCCCTACCGATTCCTCTTTCAGCATTGCCACAGCCGATGCCTAGTAGTGGAGCTGTGAACAAGTAAGTTGTATATCTGGTAAAGCCTGGGATACAGACTTCTTGAAGGTGTCCGATTTTGTACTACAGCCGATCCAAGTAGTCGGCTCAGAAGAATCATCTTGATGGATGAGTTCGTTGAAGATGATGGGAAGCTTGGGCACGGGTTTACGTCGGCCGATGGATTAGAGTAGGTAGATCTTGGAGATGGTAGAAAGCCAAGGCCGATGTACATTAGTGCCAAGTTAGATCCTGAGTATAAGCAAGAATTGATTAAGTTACTTAGGGAGTTTAAAGACTGCTTTGCTTGGGAATATTATGAAATGCCTGGTTTAGACCGATCTATTGTTGAACATCGGTTGCCTATAAACCCAGGGCATCGACCGTATCAGCAGCCTGCGCGGTGTTGTAATCCAAAAGTGTTGCCTGATATTAAAGCCGAGATTACAAGATTAATTGAAGCTAACTTCATCAGGCAGTGTCGTTATGCTGAATGGATTTCTAATGTTGTCCCTGTATACAAGAAGAATGGAAAGCTACAAGTTTGTATTGCTTTCAGAGATCTCAACAAAACCACGTCGATGGATGGTTATTCGATGCCAGTAGACGATGTGCTGATAGATGCTGCCGCAGAGCACAGGGTTATTAGTTTCATGGATGGTAGTGTTGGGTATAACCAGATATTTATGGCTGAAGAAGATATTTCCAAAATGACCTTTAGGTGTCCTGGGCACGTCGGCTTGTTTGACTGGATCATCATGACTTTTGGGTTGAAGAATGCTGGGGCTACATATCAACAAGCCATGAATTATATTTTCCATGAACTCATCGGCAAGATAGTGGACATTTACATCAATGATGTCGTGGTTAAATCAAAATGATACCAAGAGCGTTCGGCCAATTTACGCAAGGTTCTAGAGTGCACAAGGAAGCATGGACTGAAGATGAATCGAAATAAGTGTGCCTTTGGCGTATTGGCTGGATAGTTCTTGGATTTCATGGTACATGAATGTGGCATCGAGGTTAGTCAAAGGATCATTGATGCAATTAACAAGGTTGTTGCTCCGGAAAATAAAACTGAGCTTTGGTCATTGATCGGCAAAATTAATTTCATTTGAAGGTTCATATCAAACTTGTTTGGAAGAATTCAACTGTTCAGTTCGTTGTTAAAATTAAAGGCTGATCAAGAATTTGTTTGGGGGTGGAACAACAAAAGGCATTAGATGATATCAAGCAGTACTTAGCATCACCTCTAGTGTTGGTACCGCCCCAGGAACATAAGCCATTCAAGTTGTACTTATCGGCTCATGAGCGTGCCATCGGACCGGCCCTTGTTCAGGAGTTTGAGGGTAAGGAACGGGTGATTTATTATGTGAGCAGGAGACTCTTGGATGCGGAGATCAGGTATTCTCCAGTCGAAAGGCTGTGCTTATGCTTGTATTTCTCCTGCACTAAGCTTAGACATTATCTATTATCGGCTAAATGCATCATCATTTGCAAAGATGATGCTGTCAAATATATGTTGTCGTTGCCAATTTTGAATGGGAGAATTGGAAAATGGAATTTGGCTCTGTCAGAATTTGACCTCAAGTATGAATTGGCTAAAGCTGTTAAAGGACAAGTCATGGCCGATTTTTTTGTTTAGCATTGTGGTCCGGAGGTTGCTGTCGTGGAGCCAGTTCCATGGAGTTTATTCTTTGATGGATCTTCATGTGGAATCAGCTTAGGGATCGGCATAGTGCTTGTGTCACCACGGGGGGCAAACTATGAGTTTTCGTTGCCGATTGATGCTACCGCTACCAATAATCAGGCCGAATATCAAGTTGTTTTAGAGGGCATCAAGCTATTGAGAGAGATTAAAGCTAATGCTATTGAAATATTTGGGGATTCTATGCTGGTCATCAATCAATTAACTGGAGAATATGAGTGCAGGGATGACATTTTGAGAGCCTACCATGAAGAGTGCCTCCGGTTACTTAAGGAATTCAAGAGCGTGACCATTGAGCATCTCCCCAAATCTTACAATGAAGAGGCTAACAGACTCGCTCAAAGTGCTTCCAAGTATCGGCCAATTTGTGGTGCTATGGCCTTAGAGCTGATGGTTGATGATTGGAGGAAAGAAATAGCCGATTATTTAAGGGATCCAACCAAAAAGGTTGACAGATGAGTAAGTCTTCAGGCCACAAAATATGTGTTACGAGGGCATGATTTATATTATCGAACGATTGATGGGGTCTTGCTCCAGTGCCTTGGTATTGAAGAATCAAAAAGCTTAATGGGCAAAATTCATGAAGGAGTTTGTGGGGCTCATTAGTCGGCCTTTAAAATGAAATGGATGCTTGGAAATATTGGGTACTACTAGCCGACTATCCTTGAAGATTGCTTCAAGTATTACAAGGGTTGTCAAGATTGCCAAAGGTTTGGCAACATACAGAGAGCTCCGGCATCGGCTATGAATCTTGTAATTAAGCCATGGCCGTTCAGGGGTTGGGGAATTGACTTGATCGACTAGATCTATCCATCATCAAGTAAGGGCCACAAGTTCATATTGGTAGCAACATATTATTTTAGAAAGTGGGTTGAAGCAATTCCTTTGAAGAATGTGACATCGGCAAGCATGATCGACTTTGTTAAAGAGCACAATATCTATCGGTTCGGTATCCCTCAAACTGTTACAACCGATCAGGGGACTATGTGTCGGGCATGCACCTAGGCCCACGAGTAGACCTTGGACGGCCCACTAAGGGGTGTACTTGGACATGATCAAGACAAGGGGATAGGCGTATCCCACTCGGACTAG
The DNA here is from genome assembly GCF_000263155.2 of Setaria italica. Lineage (NCBI taxonomy): Eukaryota > Viridiplantae > Streptophyta > Magnoliopsida > Poales > Poaceae > Setaria > Setaria italica. The sequence continues at coordinate 25,124,594 of NC_028458.1, read as the reverse complement.
TCTAGTATGTATATGGAAAACTACTCGGACCATACCGAGTAGAACTCTGTAATTGTACTCGACTAGGACTTGGACTTATAACCCTGCCCTCCTGTGTATATAAGGGCGGGCAGGGACCCCCCTCAAACGGAACAACTCCAAGTGCATCTAAGATCAATACAAACAAACACACAGGATGTAGGGTATTACACGATCTAGCAGCCCGAACTATCTAAATCGTGTTCCTTGCGTCACCATTGATTCCTTGATTCTCGATGGCCCTTACCACACAAAAGACCACCTAGGGTACCCCCTAGGCGGGTTGCCGGTCTAAAACACTGACAGCTGGCACGCCAGGTAGGGGAGCTCGTCGAGTTTCTCAGCGCGAACTCAATGGCAACGGTCATCATCAAGCCCATCTTCGCTATCAAAGCGGGCGCAACCTTCATTTTTGGATCCTGGCTCTGCATCGCCGACGGCGCCGGATCATTCCGGTGCCAGATCGTCAACGCCCAGGAGAAGAAATCGGAGGATTTGGTCAGAAAAAACCAAGATTTCAAAGTCAACAAACTCAAGTTCGACTACGTGTCGGACTCGACTTTGGTTCGGACTAGTCGGTCCAAGTCGCTCCCCAAATCGACTTCGACTCCAAAACAGTTTCCACACAGACTCCGCAATGCAGCCGAAGCCCACCAGAGTTTCCTTACTCAAATTCAACTCGAACTCGGGAATGACGAAGATGACGACTCTTACTCGGTCTATCTCCCAGAGATGCCATTATCAGGACCAACCCGGGGTCTGGTAATAACTACAACATCACGAGGTAGATTCGTTCACTAGCCAGGAATGAGACCATCCCTTGCCCGCGACTATGAGTCACGCCTTGTCACTCACATAAACAACCTCCCGTACCAAGAAGGCGTCCCACTTACTTCAAGCCGCGAGGAAAGTTCTACAGAAATTGCAACGTCAAGCTCCGGAAGCTACTACCCAGACAGGGAAGTCTTTGTTATTACTCAAAATAACAACCCGGGTACTAGCCAGAACAGAACCCCCAGGCGATTAGCACAACTCGACAACGTCTTAGAAGACGAGTCAACAGCTAATGTACCACAAGACGAAACTTCCGATCAAAGGAACCAAAGAAGGATGTGCAACGCTACTCAGGCTGAGCGACGACAGATGCTGGCTACAAATATTCCCATCACAAACCTCGAAAAAGCATTTGACGCAGTTCAGGCTCAAGAACATACCACTCCACTCGCAGCAATCGCTTCTATCAATCTTTTAACAACGTTAATACCTCAAGACAGGGACAATGAAGCCACAGCTCAGCTCGTATAGCGCGGCAACGGACTAATCGCACAACTCACGGAGCAAGCTTACAAGCTAGTCGACAAAGAATCACCAATCCCATTTGTTCCTCGCATCACGGCTCATCAAGAAGGCAGCAGAGATGCTGCAGCCAACAACAACGATGCTCAGAGAAACGATAATGAAGTCGTCAACCAACCTCGGCAACACAGCCAAGGTCCGACTAAGCACAATACCCCAATACGCCATAAGGATGTTGGAGAAGTCAGCTGCACTAACTCTGTAAAAAACATTCGTCCTACTCGGAAAAATCACGAAGCATCAAATTTCAGCGATCTGCGGGAAATAATCAACAGTCGGCGTGAGTTAGAAGTCGACAACTACAACCACTTTCCTGCTTTCACAAATCGGGTAATGAGGACAAAACTACTCGAGAAATTCAAACCAACGGGAATCACCAAGTATGATGGCAAGCAAGACCCCATCCAATGGCTACGATGCTACTCGCTAGCAGTCCAAGCAGCTGGGGGTAATAACGACACCAAAGTCATTCACTTTCCTATATGCATGGAACCCGCACCGCTGACATGGCTCGAGTCCCTCAAACCCAAGTCAATCGACTCTAGGGCAGATTTGACAAAAGCTTTCACCAACAACTACGCCGGCTCCATGGCTAGACCAGGCAACAAGATCGACTTGAGCCAACTTAAGCAAAAAGAAGGTGAAATCTTACGCGACTACTTGCGATGGTTCTTCAAAAAGAAGGCAACTATAGTTGACATTTCAGAAATAGACGTCATCGAGTGCTTCCAGAACGGACTCAACGATCGACGAACATACCAAGATTTTGGCCGATGACGACCAGCTAATGTCAAAGACCTCAAAGTCATGGTGCAACAATGGGAAGACAAAGAAGACAAAGAGCAAGAATGGTTCGGCTCTCATCGCAACCGAGGACACGACAACAACAATGATCATGATAGAACTCGACACAATGATACTCGAAACAACTTTTCGAGTAATCAGAATCGCAAAAGGAAGCCCGACAACACCGTTGCTGCCATGACCAACTCCGGGAAAAAGGGATCCCATAAAAAGGATGAAGGGCAAACCTTCACCGAGCTACTCAAAAAGCAGTGCCCATGGCACCCGACTAGCAAACACTCGGCCATAAATTGCTACAACATGCGTCGAGTCATGCAAGACCTACCCGCACCACCAACCCCTGAAGAGTACAACAAGAAAAAGGACAAGGGCAAGAACAAAGTCCACAATGATGAAGAAGAAGAAGGTGACTTCTAGACTGCCTCCAAGACAGTCAACGTCATCTTTGGCGGAATCCCAAGCACTGCATCCAAGCGTGCCAGCAAATTCGTACTCAGGGAGATCATGGCCATTGAACCAACAGATCCAACACCGCTAAAGTGGTCAGAAGTACCCATATCCTTCAGCAGAAAAGACCAATGGACAAAATTCTCAGAGCCAGGCCAGTTCCCTCTAGTACTCGATCCCGTTGTGGCAGGGTCAAAGCTGACAAAGGTACTCATCGATGGTGGAAGTGTACTCAACATCATTTTCGCCAAAACACTAAGAAAGATGTGCCTCGACGTCACAAAAATGCTCACCCCAACGGATTCACCCTTCTACAGCATCCTACCAGGAAACGCAGCTATACTGCTAGGACAAGTCATCCTTCCAGTTACCTTTGGAACTAAGGAACACTACCGCAGTGAGTATATCAGATTTGAAGTCGCCAACTTCGAGACATCTTACCACGCCATACTCGGAAGGCCAGCACTTGCCAAGTTCATGACCATACCACATTACGTTTACTTGGTACTCAAAATGCCAGGGCCCAAGGGAGAACTAACGCTACGGGGAGATCTACGGCGATCCTACGAATGCGACATGGAAGTCGTGGAGATCGCCGCGACTTCTCAAGCACCTAGCCCTATGCAACAAGTCTTCACAGCTTCAAAGAAACTCCATCCAACCAAACTGGAGATCCTAGAAAACAAGTCGGGGTCTACAAAGGTGAAACCTGCAAGTGAGCAAGACTTCAAACCAGTCGATCTCCAGACGGGTGACTCCTCCAAGACAGCCCTGATCGGAACAGGGCTAGATCCTAAATAGGAATCCGCGCTCGTCAGTTTCCTTCGGGCAAACCACGATATCTTCGCTTCAAAACCAGCTGACATGCCCGGTGTGCCCAAGGAGCTGATCGAGCACTCTCTAAATGTTGATCCCAAAGCTACTCCAAAACGGTAGCGACACCGCAGGTTCGCTCAAGACAGACGAGAACTAATCAAAAAAGAGCTAGCCAAGCTACTCGTGGCAGGATTCATCAAAGAAGTCTTTCACCCTGACTGGCTAGCCAATCCCGTACTCGTTCGTAAGAAAAACAAAGAGTGGAGAATGTGCATCGACTACACCGACCTCAACAAGCAGTGTCCTAAAGACCCTTTCGGGCTACCCAGGATCAACCAAGTGGTCGACTCCACTGCTGGGTGCACTTTACTATGTTTCCTCAATTGCTACTCAGGCTATCATAAGATAAGCCTCAAAGAAGAAGATCAAGCTAAAACAGCCTTCATCACACCATTCGGAGCTTTCTACTACAAGACAATGTCCTTCAAACTAAAAAACGCAGGAGCAACCTATCAACGAGCTATACAGATGTGCTTCGAAAAACAACTACATCGCAATGTTGAAGCTTACGTGGATGACGTAGTCGTCAAAACAAGAAACCAAGAGGAACTCATCGCTGACTTGGAGGAAACTTTCTCCAGTCTACGAGCTTTCCGATGGAAACTCAATCCTACTAAATGTGTCTTTGGAGTACCTTCTAGCAAGTTACTCGGGTTCATCATCAGCCATCGCGGCATTGAGGCCAACCCGGAGAAAATATCTGCCATCACAAACATGCAAGCATCAGCTAGCATCAAGGATGTGTAGAAACTCACAGGCTTCATGGTAGCTCTCAATCGGTTCATCTCGAGACTTGGAGAATGGGGACTACCGTTCTTCAAGCTTCTCAAATGACAGGACAAGTTTAAATGGATAGAAGAGGCAGACTTGGCACTGACGCAACTCAAAGACTTTCTATCAAAGCCTCCTATACTCACTGCTCCATCTCCAAACAAAGACTTGCTCCTATACATAGCAACTACTACTCATGTCGTCAGCACGGCGATAGTAGTTGAACGGTCTGAACCAGGCCACATTTACAAAGTCCAAAGACCTGTGTACTTTGTCAGTGAAGTACTCTCGGACTCCAAAACTCGATACTCACCGATACGGAAACTCCTATATGCAATTTTGCTCACCTCCCGGAAACTGTGCCATTATTTCCAAGAACACAGCATCACAGTCATTTCTGACTTCCCGCTCGGCGAAATCCTCCACAACAGAGATGCCACGGGTAGAATTTCCAAATGGGCAGTTGAACTCAGAGCTCTAACCTTGGACTTTAAACCAAGGACAGCTATCAAATCCCAGGCTTTGGACGACTTCGTGGCTGAATGGACTGAGAATCAGGTGCCAACACCAGTCGAGCGGCCAGAGCACTGGGTAATGTATTTCGACGGCCAAAGAGAGACCAACTCAAGTACGTACTGCAAATCTTCTGGGAAGCATCAAACAATGAAGCAGAGTACGAAGCATTGCTACACAGCCTTCGTCTTGCAATCTCCCTTGGCATCAAAAGACTACTGGTATACGGCGACTCACTAGTCATTATAAACCAAGTCAATGATGAGTGGGACCGAAACAAGGACAACATGGACGCTTACTGCAAAGAAGTCCACAAACTGAAAAACAAGTTCTTAGGCTTGGAATTTCATCACATCGTCCACGACAACAACGTAGCTGCTGACGTGTTATCCAAAATGGGCTCAACTCGTGCAGAGGTTCCAGTAGGAATTTTCGTACACGAACTGCACAAACCATCCATACTTGAACAAGTTACACCTCCAGTAGTCCAGACTACTGACGACACTCGAGAAATCATGATGATAGAAGTCGACTGGAGGACACCCTTCATCGACTACATCAAGGATCACAAGTTACCCTCTGACAAAAATCAAGCTGAACAGATCTCTCGGCGAGGAAAAAACTACATTCTAGTTGGAGATAAGCTCTACAGGAAAAGCGCATCATCAGGGGTACTCATGAAGTGTGTTACCCGTGAAGATGGCCAAGAAATCCTAGAAGAAATTCACAAGGGGATCTACGGCAACCATGCATCCTCACGAACAATAGTTGGCAAGGCTTTCAGAGCAGGTTTCTACTGGCCAATGGCTCTAGCTGACGCTAAAAAGTTAGTTTGGAAGTGCAAGGGTTGTCAGTTCTTCACTAAACAACAACATGTCCCTGCCTACAAGCTAGTCACAATACCTCCAACATGGCTGTTTGCCTGCTGGGGGCTCGACATGATAGGGCCATTGCCAACTGCGCCAGGAGGATTCAACCGAGTACTTGTGGCAATCGACAAATTCACCAAGTGGATCGAGGTCAAACCAGTCACTTGCCCCAAGGCAGAACGAGTCCTCAACTTCTTGGACGAAATCGTACATCATTACGGCTTTCCAAACAGGATCATCACAGACCTAGGGTCAAACTTCAACAATCATGACTTTTGGGAATACTGCAAGAACAGCGGAATTGACGTTCGCTACGTCTCGATTGCTCACCCACGACCGTGCCAACGGCCTGATACTCGAAGCTCTTAAGAAATGACTACATGACGTCGGCAACACCAAAGGGGGCAAATGGCTCAAAGAATTACCCAATGCTCTATGGGGACAACGAACCCAACCATGCAAGACTACTGGGCTCTCTCCCTATTTCCTCGTATATGGCTCAGAAGCTATATTACCCGCAGACATCATGTGGCAATCCCCCTCAGTCGAACAATACAATGAAGAAATGGTAGAAGAAACAAAGCGAACAGATCTAGATAGTCTAGAAGAAGCAAGATGCGCAGCGCTCATACAATATGCCAGATACCTTGACGGGTTAAGGAGTTACCACAACCGCAACGTCAAAGAACGATCTTTCAACTTAGGCGACATGGTCCTCAAACGAATCCAAGACACGTCAGGGTTGCATAAACTCAATTCACCATGGGAAGGTCCTTACATTGTATCCAAGGTTACGGGATCCGGATCTTACAGACTACAAGAGCTCTCAGGAGAACAAGTACCAAACTTTTGGAATATAGAACACCTTTGTCGCTACTACCCGTAGCAAAACTCGAGTAATTGCTTCAAGCAAAAACTCGTCAACTACTCGAGCCAACAGCTTGACTACCAACTACAAGATATACTACTCTTGACTCCAGACTACCAACTCAACAGGCATTTCAGCTCTGGTGCAATGCCTCAGCGGTAGAGTAATTCTTTACTCAAGGTCGAAGATACATCAAGATTACATACGAGTACAGGTACTCGAAATACAATACAAGAGGACTGCAAGCAACTGCCTACTAGCGAGCTGCATTTAAGCCTCAGGCTTTTACAATATCACAAGGCCACTCAGGTTTGCCAACTACAACGGGAGGGACCTACACGCAAGGAAGTTGCGCAAAACGCAGCCATATCTAGGTCCTCTACCCAAGGCAACGCCAGGTACTCCAGCACCGCTGCTGCCTTGACAGCGGCAACAATGAATCCTGCGTGCTGCACAAAGAAGGAACCAAGGTTGCTCTTTTGCTAGCCTTGCCGAGCCAACCCACTCTACAGCCACACCTCCACCTCTAAGTGAGCGGTATAAAGACCACAACACTCATCACCCATCACCCGCAAGTTCCAGCGCGTACTCCGCTGGATCACGAGTTGCAATATGAGGCGCGTAATGAAACCTCCTACGAGGATTCTTCTAGCATCGCGGCTATCCCTACAAGCGCTAGAGTCTATGGAGGGAAGGTGGCCTCAACCTATGAGGAATCTTCTAGCACCGGTGCACTCTTTGACAGCACTCTACACTCAAACAACAGCAACCGAAGGCAATCCATTGCTACTCAAAGTCTGATCTAGGTCGCTCTCCATGGCGGGGTATTTATAGCCAAGCACTACAACTGCCAACCACCCAGGAGTTACTATGCGCCCGTGATCGATGAGTTTGATGACCTCTGACTCTGCCCACGTGAAAGCATTCACGCCACAAAGGACAAAAGAGTACAGTACACCCGTGCACCCCCTATTCAAAGAGTAACAAGGCAAGGTACTCGACTACATCGTGACTACTCAAACTCAGTCCTCAGAACCACTTCTGCCAAACCTGGTTTGCGCTCGAGGTGATTCCTTGTCTTAGGGGTCCGGATGAGTTTGACTCCCTACACCCAGGGTCAGGCGATACGGCGCCTTGCGGCAAGGGGTCGAGCGCATCAAACCCTAGGACCAAGGGTCGGGTGAGGCGGAGTTTTGTCAGCAAAGGGTCGGGCGTGTCCGACCCCGGGACCTTGGGTCGGGCAAGACAGAGTGATTTGCTCCTTACCCGCGCCGGGTCAGCACCACTTCAAACAACAAAGTATGGACAAGTGTGCATCTCTTAGACAAAATATCGTTCAAAGTACTCGAAAGTTTACAAGAGTACATAAAAGTTCAAGGCTCCTCCAGAGATACAATTTCAGACATCTTTGAAGCGATTGGCTCAGCCTCCTCGAGGTACTGCGCATAGGCTTCCTCTGTGCAGTTGCGAGCAACGCTGTCACCAGCCGCTGACAAATCTGCCCTCGGGTAGTATGACTTGACCACAGCAAGGTCTTGTTTGCAAATAGCCTTGCACAGGCCAGCCACTTTACCCGGACCAGCCTTCAAATGCTCGACTAGTGATTGAGGTCCTGCGTCCTCTTCCAAGGGGGCAATAGCATTCACCAAGTCCTGAGCGGCATCAGTTAACTCTTGGAGCTCGCCTCGAAGTCTTCCTACGGTCTAGGCATGATCTCTACATGCCACCATAGCCATAGCAAGCATCACTCCATTCTGGATCTTCCTATCTCGCTGATGCTCGCAGGCAGCTTGTGCTTCCGTCAGCGCGGCCCGAAGATGTTCAGCTTCATCCACCACTCGGTCGTGCGCGTTTCTGCAGTCAAGGAGTTGGCTACTCGCAGCAGCTTCCTTCCTCTTGAGCTCTGCAAACAATGACCAAGTTCTCAACAACCGACTAGAGTCGAACATACTCGGAACATGAAAAGTACTCACCTTGATACTTTCTATTCAAAGACTTGTAACGGCTCTCCAGTTTCTGCTGCAAGACTTCATGATCTAACCGCTCGACAGCAAAGGATTTTGCTCCGTCTTCGTGAACCCTCAGGGATTTTGTAAGCCGGGCACACTCCTGCTCCAATTGTTCATTTCACTCCTGGAGGGCTCGAGTGTTCCTTTGTGTCTGGTCATACAGATCCTGCAAAGCAACACAATCGGTCAAGTCCCTTAATTACTAAATCTGTTAGACAAGCAAAGAAAACACACCTGGAAGCTTCGAAAAACATCGACAGCTCTTTGGAACTCCGACTTAGATGGAAGTCCAAGTACTGGGCCCTGAGTCCTCTTCACGACATGAGGAGCTGCACCCAAGGCGGTACCTAAGAGAATAACATCAATCCCCACAATACTACGACTACAACACCAGGACTATGGCTACATACCTGGAGTAGCTGGTTCCTTGGATTTCTCCACATCCACTATAGCCAAAGCTTCACCAATGGATGCTGACAAGGATACATTCCCAGAACCCGAAGCAGCGGAGGGATCCTCCACCGAGCGGATCACTTCTTGAAGCATAGACATGGTAGCTCCAAGGCGACTAGCATCAACTCCGGATACTTCTTCAGCAGTCAGATCCTCCAAAGGAGTGGCAAGAGTAGTCGAAGGACACGACTCTACTCCTGCCTCTACAGGGATAGTCTCCTCCGCATCCCTACATCAAAATACAAAGTCATCACATGGCTTCAAGGAAGCTCAAAGATTCACACCAAGGATAAACAACTCACCGAGTTGATCATGGTGGCAATCGCACATGCTTCTTCTCGGCAGCAGGCAGCCGAGTACTCGGCGCCACGGGATCGGCCTCTGTCGGTGTCTTCTTGTTGGAGGTATGCCCTAGAGGCAATCATAGAGATGATGATATTCCATTTGTATCCATGATTTGTATATTGTGTTCATTGAATATCCATTAAAGGCTACTTGAATTGATTTGCAATTATGTGAATTGTATGTGAAACTCTTTACTTGTATGGTTATTCTAAAGTTGTCTCTAGTCGGAGTTCATGTGAGGACACACATGAATATTAGACTAGCACATGTATTAGTTGATGACTATGTTTCACAAGTCATGGACATGGAGATGTTGAACTAATAATGTGGACACATGTGGAGACATGTGTTAGGACTGACCCAACACGAGAAGTAGTTCTCTCTTTAAACAACATATACGCTTTGTCCTTAGACCTGAGATTGTCGCATGTATTCTAGATGTGGATCGACCTACTTAGGGGCTATCAAACGCTACGCCGCAACAGGGTAGTTATAAAGGTAGCTTTCGGGTTTGTCAAGAAGCATGCTATGAGACATGGTCAATCAAGATGGGATTTGCCCCTCTCTGATTGAGAGTGATATCTCTGGGCCCCTCGAGTGATCGGATCCGAAAATGCATGGCCATGCTACGTACGGTTAAGAGTTAACCTACAAAGGGATTCCGAATCACAGGATCGAGAAAGAGCGGTCGGCTTGAAGCTAGACCAAATATCGTGAGGCAAAGGGAATAGCATGTATATTATGTTGTGATGGTTCGTCTGATATGATCTTCGTATGCGTATAGGAGTTGGCACGTCTTGCTAGAGGCCGCTACCGACTATTGGGCCGAGTAGGAGTATTCGGGCCATGTCTATACGTATCCGAACCCATAGGGTCACACACTTAAGGGGCTGGAAGCCCAATTCGGATCTGATCCGAGTTGGATTAGGTTTAGGAGTACTAATGGGCCTCGGATCCAGAGGCCCATCAGGAACCTCTATAAATAGAGGGGTGGGGGCGCCCTAGGGTTTACACCTTTTGGCTGAACACTCTTGCCGCGCCTCCCACGCCCTCGCCTGTTGCAACTCGCGGATCTAGCAATCCGGCTTGCGACGCTTCCTCCCTGCACGTGTGGATACCTTGGAGGTGTTGCGCCTGCAGCACTTGGACGAGTCGCTGACGAGCCGCCGACGAGCCACGACGAGTCGACGACGAGCCGCGGTACCGGAGGCGATCTTGCTGTGCACGTGGATGAGCTGCTGAGGAGCTGCTGCACGTGATCGACTACGTACGACTACGTGATCGTCTTCACTGCACCGACGCATATCTACATCTTCCGCACCAGTAGTGCGTCGAGTGGTAATCCCGTGATCCTTATACGGCAGTTCTTCCTGGTTATACGCGGTAGAAAATTTTGATTTGCGCTAGTGTAGCCTACCTCGTATCCCAACAGTGGTATCAGAGCCGTAGCTGCTTAGTTTTGGATTCGGGATGTGTGCATATGGAGATATGCGAGTTCTCTGTTTGATCTATGTCCTGATTTCGTGCCCTTGCTGCAATGGTAGTGTAACGACATACTCCTACCGGTCGGTTTCCGCCATCGGAGTTAAGTGATACACGTAAATCCAGTTGCAGTGAGGGAAGATCAATATGATTGGTCGAATCGAGATCCAGGGTCATACGCCAGGCGCATTAGATGTGCAATAGTAGATAGGATCTACTGCCGGGGTCGGGATTTTGCCGTATGCGTATGCTTCGGTAAATCAGCCGTAACTTTTCGGTACGATCTCGGATCGAGGCGATTTCTATACGAAAATTGATCTACAGAAAAAGTTACACATGAATTTCAACCGCTTCGCCGTTTCGGCGAAATTAGATTTGCCAAATTCGGCTTGGAAAATGGAGTTTCGGGCCTCCGAAGTTTGGAACGTTAAGACGCCTAACTCTATTTTGCAGGATGTATGCATGTATCTTGTGATCAGTATGGCCCCCTTGTGTATGTGATGCATGTGTGTAACTAATTTGTGACCTACGTGTCGCGCGTACGGCAACACGGCTGGAGCCATATGTGTTGTCACTTTATTGTATTTAATGGTCTGCGTACCAATCTGTGATGATCCAAGCAACTATGTAATCTTCATTACTAGATTCTTTACTAGCTATTAGGCGTAATAGCATGCTCTAGTTCTTGGAGGACTCATCACCAGGAGGATGGCGCACATGGAACATGGAGATGGAGATCACCATGGTGAACAGGTTCTATGGAGATGGAGATCACCATAAGAAAAACGGGCCATACTGTGTCACAACTGTGTGAATGCTATTCTGTTTATGTTTTACTTTCTGCATGCTGTGATGTTAGAAGTAGAACGATCCCTCACAAAGTTTAAGTTAGTATGCCCTCCCAACTAAAACTCGCACCGTCCCATGTCTTGTACAATTAGTGGTGGGTCTATGAAATTAGGGTGCCACTAGTTTTCCTTGACTAGACGGGTTTGTGTCGGACACTTACACGCATAAGGGTTGGTTTGCTTAACGAGGTCATCTTAACGGTTAAGGACCTTGGGGCATAAAGGTTGGGCGCCGAGACATAGAGATGTCACCTAACAACAGGAGTCATATGTGATATGATTAGCAAAAGTTGCTTACCGATCTCCCTCGTTTGCTAGCGGTGATGCTAAAGCTCACTAGTAGACTTGTTAGTTGTGGATCCTGAATCACTAAGTTTCAATAGAGGGATATTGATTTTAGTGGGAGTAGATTCTATTAAAATAGTTTAATGTAATTTGCTCTATCATGGATACGTTTGTCTTAGTGTATTTTGCATTACTTTTGTTGTAGATTAAATGGCACCTAGCAACACCACCACATCGTTTGCTTTGCGTTCGGTCCTTGAGAAGGACAAGTTGAATGGAACAAACTACTCGGATTGGATCTGTAACCTGAGAATTGTTCTCAGGGCTGAGAAAAAGGAAGATGTTCTAGACAACCCACTACCAGAAGAACCTGCTGAGGATGCACCCGCTGCTGCTAAGAATGCTTACAAGAAAGCATGTGATGCTAACCTCGAAGTAAGCTGCCTTATGCTTGCTTGCATGGAACCCGAGCTGCAGATGCAGTTCGAAACAAACCATGAGGCGCACGATATGATCGTGGCGCTTAGAGACATGTTCCAAACACAGGCCAGGACTGAAAGGTTCAATGTGTCTAAGGCCTTTGTTGAGAGCAAGCTAGCAGAAGGCGCAGCAGTAGGACCACACGTAATCAAGATGGTTGGTTACACTCAACGGTTGGAGAAGCTAGGCTTCCCACTGGGCCAAGAGTTGGCCACTAATTTCATTCTTTCGTCTCTTCCTCCTAGCTATGGGAACTTCATCTCGAACTACCATATGCATGGGACGGAGAAGGGTCTGAATGAGCTGTGTGGCATGCTTAAAACAGCAGAGGCGGACATAAAGAAAAGCGCTAGTACCAGCCATGTGATGGCGATACAGAACAAGCCCAGCTTTAAGAAGAAGGGCAATTCTTGGAAGAAGAAGGGCAAGGCTGGAACGTCCAAGCCAAACCTACCGCCCAAGGTTAAAGCTGGACCTGGACCTGCTCCAGATAAAGAGTGCTTTTACTGTCATGAACTTGGTCACTGGAAGAGAAACTGCAAGCAGTACCTAGCTTCGTTGAAGAACGGCGGAAGTAAGAGTACTTCTACCTCAGGTACGCTTGTTGTTTATGTTATAGACAACATATTTCTCACTGATACAGTTATTAATTCTTGGGTATTTGATACCGGATCGGTTGCTCATATTTGCAATTCGATGCAGGGAATGATAAGAAGTAGAAGCGTGGAAAGAGGAGAAGTTGATTTCCGCGTGGGCAATAATGCAAGAGTTGCTGCTTTGACCGTCGGGACGATGCAACTCCACCTCCCGTCAGGATTTATTATGGAGTTGAATAATTGTTATTTTGTTCCTAGTTTAAGTCGAAACATTTTATCTCCTTCATGTTTGATGAAGGATGGTTATTCATTTGCGAGTGAAAACAATGGTTGTGTGATCTCTAAGAATAATATGTTTATGGCTTTTGCACCCATTGTGAATGGATTATTTGTTTTAAATCTTGATGGTTCACCTGTCTGTAATGTAAGTGCTAAAAGGCCTCGGCCTAATGATTTGAGTCCTACCTACTTGTGGCATTGTCGTTTGGGTCATATAAGTGAAAAGCGCATGAAGAAGCTCCATTCTGATGGACTTCTAACTTCGTTTGATTTTGAATCATACGAGACATGTGAGGCTTGCTTGCTAGGCAAGATGACCAAGACGCCTTTCACAGGATTTCCTGAGAGAGCAGTAGACTTGTTGGAACTCGTACATAGTGATGTATGCGGACCAATGAGCACGACGGCTAGAGGAGGATTCCAATACTTCATAACTTTCACTGATGATTTTAGTAGATATGGCTATGTCTACTTGATGAGGCACAAGTCTGAAACCTTTGAAAAGTTCAAGGAATTTCAGAATGAAGTTGAAAATCAGCGTGGCAAGAAAATTAAGGCCTTACGATCTGATCGTGGAGGCGAATATTTGAGCCATGAGTTTAGCAATCATCTAAAGAGTTGCGGAATTGTTCCACAACTTACGCCGCCTGGAACACCTCAGAGAAACGGTGTGTCCGAGCGACGTAATCGAACTTTGTTAGACATGGTTCGATCAATCAGCCAGTCGGACCTACCGTTGTCATTTTGGGGATACGCTCTAGAAACAGCAGCTTTCACACTTAATAGGGTACCATCTAAATCCGTAGTTAAGACACCATATGAGATGTGGACTGGAAAGGTTCCTAGTCTGTCTTTTCTAAAGATTTGGGGATGTGAAGTGTTTGTCAAGCGACTTCAGTCGGACAAGATCACACCCAAGTCGGATAAGTGCATTTTCGTGGGATATCCAAAGGAAACTTTGGGATATTATTTCTACAACCGATCAGAAGGCAAAGTGTTTGTCGCTCGGAACGGGGTTTTCCTAGAGAAAGAGTTTCTCAAAGGAGAAAAGAGTGGAAAGACAGTGCATCTTCAAGAAGTTCAAGATGAGCCAATCGGGCAAGAATCAATGAGTGATGCTAACGTAGCAGAACAAGTTGAGATACCCATGGCAAGAGAAGCACCGCCACAACCACGAAGGTCGGCAAGGCTCCGCGAAATGCGAGAAATATTATTGTTGGACAATGATGAGCCTGCGACATATGCAGAAGCAATGATGGACCCAGACTCCGAAAAATGGCAGAGTGCCATGCAATCCGAAATAGAGTCCATGGGAGACAATCAAGTTTGGAACTTGGTTGACCCGCCTGATGGTGTTAAAGCCATAGAGTGCAAGTGGATCTATAACAAGAAAAAGGACATGGATGGAAATGTTCACATCTATAAAGCACGACTTGTCGCAAAAGGTTTTCGACAAGTTCAAGGAGTTGACTACGACGAGACCTTCTCGCCCGTAGTGATGCTTAAGTCCATTCGGATTATTCTAGCTATAGCTGCATATTTCGATTATGAGATATGGCAGATGGATGTCAAGACAGCTTTCCTGAATGGAAACCTAGCTGAGGATGTGTATATGATACAGCCCGAGGGTTTTGTCGATCCGAAAAATGCTAGAAAGGTATGCAAGCTTCAGAGATCCATTTATGGATTGAAGCAAGCATCTAGGAGTTGGAACATTCGTTTTGATGAAGTGGTCAAAGGGTTTGACTTCACCAAGAACGAAGAAGAGTCTTGTGTTTACAAGAAGGTTAGTGGGAGCTCTGTAGTATTTCTAATCTTATATGTGGATGACATATTACTGATTGGAAATAACATTCCTATGCTTGAGTCCGTAAAGACTTCACTGAAAAATAGTTTTTCGATGAAGGACTTAGAGGAAGCGGCATATATTCTGGGCATTAAGATCTATAGAGATAGATCGAGAAGGCTTATAGGTTTGAGCCAAGATACTTATATTGACAAAGTGTTGAAGCGGTTCAGCATGGAAGAGGCAAAGAAAGGGTTCTTGCCTATGTCACATGGCATACATCTCAGCAAGACTCAGTGTCCTTCGACTGCTGATGAGCGGGATCGCATGAGTAGAGTACCATATGCCTCGGCTATTGGATCTATCATGTATGCAATGATAAGTACTCGCCCAGATGTTTCATATGCGCTAAGTATGACAAGCAGACACCAATCTGATCCAGGTGAGAGTCACTGGACAGCGGTGAAAAACATTCTTAAGTACTTGAGAAGGACTAAAGATATGTTCCTCATCTATGGAGGTCAGGAGGAGCTCGTTGTAACAGGTTACACCGATGCTAGTTTCCAAACCGACAGAGATGATTCAAAGTCACAATCAGGATTTGTGTTCACACTGAATGGTGGTGCTGTTAGTTGGAAGAGTTCCAAGCAGGAGACGGTGGCCGATTCTACGACAGAAGCCGAGTACATCGCGGCTTCGGAAGCCGCGAAGGAAGGTGTTTGGATAAGGAATTTTCTCATTGAGCTTGGTGTGTTCCCGAATGCGTCCAGCCCATTGAATCTCTACTGTGATAACAATGGGGCAATTGCGCAAGCAAAGGAGCCAAGGAACCACCAGAAGAACAAACACGTAATGCGGCGATTTCATCTCATTCGAGACTTCGTTAACCGGGGTGAGATCAAGATATGCAAAATACACACGGATCTGAACATTTCTGGTCCGTTGACAAAACCACTCCCGCAGGCTAAGCATGATGTGCATGTAAGAGCTATGGGTATTAGGTACCTTCTAGATTGACTCTAGTGCAAGTGGGTGTTGGAGGTATGCCCTAGAGGCAATCATAGAGATGATGATATTCCATTTGTATCCATGATTTGTATACTGTGTTCATTGAATATCCATTAAAGGCTACTTGAATTGATTTGCAATTATGTGAATTGTATGTGAAACTCTTTACTTGTATGGTTATTCTAAAGTTGTCCCTAGTCGTAGTTCATGTGAGGACACACATGAATATTAGACTAGCACATGTATTAGTTGATGACTATGTTTCACAAGTCATGGACATGGAGATGCTGAACTAATAATGTGGACACATGTGGAGACATGTGTTAGGACTGACCCAACACGAGAAGTAGTTCTCTCTTTAAACAACATATACGCTTTGTCCTTGGACCTGAGATTGTCGCATGTATTCTAGATGTGGATTGACCTACTTAGGGGCTATCAAACGCTACGCCGTAACAGGGTAGTTATAAAGGTAGCTTTCGGGTTTGTCAAGAAGCATGCTATGAGACATGGTCAATCAAGATGGGATTTGCCCCTCTCTGATTGAGAGTGATATCTCTGGGCCCCTTGAGTGATCGGATCCGAAAATGCATGGCCATGCTACGTACGGTTAAGAGTTAACCTACAAAGGGATTCCGAATCATAGGATCGAGAAAGAGCGGTCGGCTTGAAGCTAGACCAAATATCGTGAGGCAAAGGGAATAGCATGTATATTATGTTGTGATGGTTCGTCTGATATGATCTTCGTATGCGTATAGGAGTTGGCACGTCTTGCTAGAGGCCGCTACCGACTATTGGGCCGAGTAGGAGTACTCGGGCCATGTCTATACGTATCCGAACCCATAGGGTCACACACTTAAGGGGCTGGAAGCCCAATTCGGATCTGATCTGAGTTGGATTAGGTTTAGGAGTACTAATGGGCCTCGGATCCAGAGGCCCATCAGGAACCCCTATAAATAGAGGGGTGGGGGCGCCCTAGGGTTTCGACACCTTTTGGCTGAACACACTTGCCGCGCCTCCCACGCCCTCGCCTGTTGCAACTCGCAGATCTAGCAATCCGGTTTGCGACGCTTCCTCCCTGCACGTGTGGATACCTTGGAGGTGTTGCGCCCGCAGCACTTGGACGAGCCATCGACGAGCCGCCGACGAGCCACGACGAGCCGACGACGAGCCGCGGCACCGGAGGCGATCTTGCTGTGCACGTGGACAAGCTGCTGAGGAGCCGCTGGACGTGATCGACTACGTACGACTACGTTGTTCGACTACGTACGACTACGTGATCGTCTTCACTGCACCGACGCATATCTACATCTTCCGCACCAGTAGTGCGTCGAGCGGTAATCCCGTGATCCTTATACGGCAGTTCTTCCTGGTTATACGCGGTAGAAATTTTGATTTGCGCTAGCGTAGCCTACCTCGTATCCCAACAGTGGTATCAAGAGCCTTAGCTGCTTAGTTTTGGATTCGGGATGTGTGCATATGGAGATATGCGAGTTCTCTGTTTGATCTATGTCCTGATTTCGTGCCCTTGCTGCAATGGTAGTGTAACGACATACTCCTACCGGTCGGTTTCCGCCATCAGAGTTAAGTGATACACGTAAAACCAGTTGCAGTGAGGGAAGATCAATATGATTGGTCAAATCGAGATCCAGGGTCATACGCCAGGCGCATTAGATGTGCAATAGTAGATGTGATCTACTGCCGGGGTCGGGATTTTGCCGTATGCGCATGCTTCGGTAAATCAGCCGTAACTTTTCGGTACGATCTCGGATCGGGGCGATTTCTATACGAAAATTGATCTACAGAAAAAGTTACACGTGAATTTCAACCGCTTCGCCGTTTTCGGCGAAATTAGATTTGCCAAATTTGGCTTGGAAGATGGAGTTTCGGGCCTCCCAAGTTTGGAACGTTAGGACGCCTAACTCTCTTTTGCAGGATGTATGTATATATCTTGTGATCAGTATGGCCCCCTTGTGTATGTGATGCATGTGTGTAACTAATTCGTGACCTGCGTGTCGCGCGTACGGCAACACGGCAGGAGCCATATGTGTTGTCACTTTATTGTAATTAATGGTCTGCGTACCAATCTGTGATGATCCAAGCAACTATGTAATCTTCATTACTAGATTCTTTACTAGCTATTAGGCGTAATAGCATGCTCTAGTTCTTGGAGGACTCATCACCAGGAGGATGGCGCACATGGAACATGGAGATGGAGATCACCATGGTGAACAGGTTCTATGGAGATGGAGATCACCATATGAAAAACGGGCCATACTGTGTCACAACTGTGTGAATGCTATTCTGTTTAATGTTTTACTTTCTGCATGCTGTGATGTTAGAAGTAGAACGATCCCTCACAAAGTTTAAGTTAGTATGCCCTCTCAACTAAAACTTGCGCCATCCCATGTCTTGTACAATTAGTGGTGGGTCTATGAAATTAGGGTGCCACTAGTTTTCCTTGACTAGACGGGTTTGTGTCGGACACTTACACGCATAAGGGTTGGTTTGCTTAACAAGGTTATCTTAACGGTTAAGGACCTTGGGGCATAAGGTTGGGCGCCGAGACATAGAGATGTCACCCAACAACAGGAGTCATATGTGATATGATTAGCAAAAGTTGCTTACCGATCTACCTCGTTTGCTAGCGGTGATGCTAAAGCTCACTAGTAGACTTGTTAGTTGTGGATCCTGAATCACTAAGTTTCAATAGAGGGATATTGATTTTAGTGGGAGTAGATTCTGTTAAAATAGTTTAATGTAATTTGCTCTATCATGGATACGTTTGTCTTAGTGTATTTTGCATTACTTTTGTTGTAGATTAAATGGCACCTAGCAACACCACCGCATCGTTTGCTTTGCGTTCGGTCCTTGAGAAGGACAAGTTGAATGGAACAAACTACTCGGATTGGATCCGTAACCTGAGAATTGTTCTCAGGGCTGAGAAAAAGGAAGATGTTCTAGACACCCCACTACCACCAGTACCTGCTGATGATGCATCTGCTGCCGTTAAGGCTGCTTACAAGAAGGCATTTGATGCTAATCTTGAGGTAAGCTGCCTTATGCTTGCTTGCATGGAACCCGAGCTGCAGATGCAGTTCGAAACAAATCATGAGGCTTACGATATGATCGTGGCGCTCAAGGACATGTTCCAGACACAGGCTAGGACCGAAAGGTTCAATGTGTCCAAAGCCTTTCTGGAGTGCAAGTTAGCAGAAGGCGCAGCAGTAGGACCACATGTAATCAAGATGGTTGGTTACACTCAGCGATTGGAGAAGCTGGGCTTCCCAATGGGCAAAGAGTTGGCCACTGACTTCATTCTCTCATCTCTTCCGCCTAGCTATGGGAACTTCATCTCGAACTACCATATGCATGGGACGGAGAAGGGTCTGAATGAGCTGTGTGGTATGCTCAAGACAGCAGAGGTAGACATTAAGAAAAGCGCTAGTACCAGCCATGTGATGGCTGTACAGAACAAGCCTACCTTCAAGAAGAAGGGCAATTCTTGGAAGAAGAAGGGTAAGGCTGGAGTGTCCAAGCCAAACCCAGCGCCCAAGGCTAAAGCTGGACCTGCTCCAGATAAAGAGTGCTTTTACTGTCATGAACTTGGTCACTGGAAGAGAAACTGCAAGCAGTACCTAGCTTCGTTGAAGAACGGCGGAAGTAAGAGTACTTCTACCTCAGGTACGCTTGTTGTTAATGTTATAGACAACATATTTCTCGCTGATACAGTTATTAATTCTTGGGTATTTGATACCGGATCGGTTGCTCATATTTGCAATTCGATGCAGGGAATGATAAGAAGTAGAAGTGTGGAAAGAGGAGAAGTTGATTTCCGCGTGGGCAATAATGCAAGAGTTGCTGCTTTGACCGTCGGGACGATGCAACTCCACCTCCCGTCAGGATTTATTATGGAGTTGAATAATTGTTATTTTGTTCCTAGTTTAAGTCGAAACATTTTGTCTCCTTCATGTTTGATGAGGGATGGTTATTCATTTGCGAGTGAAAACAATGGTTGTGTGATCTCTAAGAATAATATGTTTATGGCTTTTGCACCCATTGTGAATGGATTATTTGTTTTAAATCTTGATGGTTCACCTGTCTGTAATGTAAGTGCTAAAAGGCCTCGGCCTAATGATTTGAGTCCTACCTACTTGTGGCATTGTCGTTTGGGTCATATAAGTGAAAAGCGCATGAAGAAGCTCCATTCTGATGGACTTCTAACTTCGTTTGATTTTGAATCATACGAGACATGTGAGGCTTGCTTGCTAGGCAAGATGACCAAGACGCCTTTCACAGGATTTCCTGAGAGAGCAGTAGACTTGTTGGAACTCGTACATAGTGATGTATGCGGACCAATGAGCACGACGGCTAGAGGAGGATTCCAATACTTCATAACTTTTACTGATGATTTTAGTAGATATGGCTATGCCTACTTAATGAGGCACAAGTCCGAAACCTTTGAAAAGTTCAAGGAATTTCAGAATGAAGTTGAAAATCAGCGTGGCAAGAAAATTAAGGCCTTACGATCTGATCGTGGAGGTGAGTATTTGAGCCACGAGTTTAGCAATCATCTAAAGAGTTGCGGAATTGTTCCACAACTTACGCCGCCTGGAACACCTCAGAGAAACGGTGTGTCCGAGCGACGTAATCGAACTTTGTTAGACATGGTTCGATCAATGATGAGCCAGTCGGACCTACCGTTGTCATTTTGGGGATACGCTCTAGAAACAGCAGCTTTCACACTAAATAGGGTACCATCTAAATCCGTAGTTAAGACACCATATGAGATATGGACTGGAAAGGTTCCTAGTCTGTCTTTTCTAAAGATTTGGGGATGTGAAGTGTTTGTCAAGCGACTTCAGTCGGACAAGATCACACCCAAGTCGGATAAGTGCATTTTCGTGGGATATCCAAAGGAAACTTTGGGATATTATTTCTACAACCGATCAGAAGGCAAAGTGTTTGTCGCTCGGAACGGGGTTTTCCTAGAGAAAGAGTTTCTCAAAGGAGAAAAGAGTGGAAAGACAGTGCATCTTGAAGAAGTTCAAGATGAGCCAATCGGGCAAGAATCAATGAGTGATGCTAACGTAGCAGAACAAGTTGAGATACCCATGGCAAGAGAAGCACCGCCACAACCACGAAGGTCGGCAAGGCTCCGCGAAATGCGAGAAATATTATTGTTGGACAATGATGAGCCTGCGACATATGCAGAAGCAATGATGGACCCAGACTCCGAAAAATGGCAGAGTGCCATGCAATCCGAAATAGAGTCCATGGGAGACAATCAAGTTTGGAACTTGGTTGACCCGCCTGATGGTGTTAAAGCCATAGAGTGCAAGTGGATCTATAAGAAGAAAAAGGACATGGATGGAAATGTTCACATCTATAAAGCACGACTTGTCGCAAAAGGTTTTCGACAAGTTCAAGGAGTTGACTACGACGAGACCTTCTCGCCCGTAGTGATGCTTAAGTCCATTCGGATTATTCTAGCTATAGCTGCATATTTCGATTATGAGATATGGCAGATGGATGTCAAGACAGCTTTCCTAAATGGAAACCTAGCTGAAGACGTGTATATGATATAGCCCGAGGGTTTTGTCGATCCGAAAAATGCTGGAAAGGTATGCAAGCTTCAGAGATCCATTTATGGATTGAAGCAAGCATCTAGGAGTTGGAACATTTGTTTTGATGAAGTGGTCAAAGGGTTTGACTTCACCAAGAACGAAGAAGAGTCTTGTGTTTACAAGAAGGTTAGTGGGAGCTCTGTAGTATTTCTAATCTTATATGTGGATGACATATTACTGATTGGAAATAACATTCCTATGCTTGAGTCCGTAAAGACTTCACTGAAAAATAGTTTTTCGATGAAGGACTTAGGGGAAGCGGCATATATTCTGGGTATTAAGATCTATAGAGATAGATCGAGAAGGCTTATAGGTTTAAGCCAAGATACTTACATTGACAAAGTGTTGAAGCGGTTCAGCATGGAAGAGGCAAAGAAAGGGTTCTTGCCTATGTCACATGGCATACATCTCAGCAAGACTCAGTGTCCTTCGACTGCTGATGAGCGGGATCGCATGAGTAGAGTGCCATATGCCTCGGCTATTGGATCTATCATGTATGCAATGATAAGTACTCGCCCAGATGTTTCATATGCGCTAAGTATGACAAGCAGACACCAATCTGATCCAGGTGAGAGTCACTGGACAGCGGTGAAAAATATTCTTAAGTACTTGAGAAGGACTAAAGATATGTTCCTCGTCTATGGAGGTCAGGAGGAGCTCGTTGTAACAGGTTACACCGATGCTAGTTTCCAAACCGACAGAGATGATTCAAAGTCACAATCAGGATTTGTGTTCACGCTAAATGGTGGTGCTGTTAGTTGGAAGAGTTCCAAGCAGGAGACGGTGGCCGATTCTACGACAGAAGCCGAGTACATCGCGGCTTCGGAAGCCGCGAAGGAAGGTGTTTGGATAAGGAATTTCCTCATTGAGCTTGGTGTGTTCCCGAATGCGTCCAGCCCATTGAATCTCTACTGTGATAACAATGGGGCAATTGCGCAAGCAAAGGAGCCAAGGAACCACCAGAAGAACAAACACGTAATGCGGCGATTTCATCTCATTCGAGACTTTGTTAACCGGGGTGAGATCAAGATATGCAAAATACACACGGATCTAAACATTTCTGATCCGTTGACAAAACCACTCCCGCAGGCTAAGCATGATGCGCATGTAAGAGCTATGGGTATTAGGTACCTTCTAGATTAACTCTAGTGCAAGTGGGAGACTGTTGGAGGTATGCCCTAGAGGCAATCATAGAGATGTTGCGCCTTGGAGGTATTAGGTATACCTTGGAGGTGTTGCGCCTGCAGCACTTGGACGAGTCGCTGACGAGCCGCCGACGAGCCACGACGAGTCGACGACGAGCCGCGGTACTGGAGGCGATCTTGCTGTGCACGTGGATGAGCTGCTGAGGAGCTGCTGCACGTGATCGACTACGTACGACTACGTGATCGTCTTCACTACACCGACGCATATCTACATCTTCCGCACCAGTAGTGCGTCGAGTGGTAATCCCGTGATCCTTATACGGCAGTTCTTCCTGGTTATACGCGGTAGAAAATTTTGATTTGCGCTAGTGTAGCCTACCTCGTATCCCAACACTTCTTGCCAAGACCTAGAAAAAAAAGGGTCAAGACTACAGCAAATTCAGACTAACAAATAATCGGGAAGAAAGCTCACCACTAGAGATCACATTGGACAATAAGGAGCCAGTAGCCACTATTGGCGACACTCCCTTTGCAACATCCGCTACTCCAGCAGGCAAACCCAGGACTGCCTGGTCAGGGAGTGACAGCGTGGTAGCCGATGGAGCCCGAACTGCCAGCTCAGGGGCTACACCAGCATCTGCTGGTGTCACCTCCTCTGGTACCTTCTCAACAGACGCAACACCGGCGCCCGGGGCGGTCATGACTACTTCTTCAGAAGTAGCCTCATCATCAACAAGCGCCGCGTCGTCAGCCTTTTTGAGACACACAAAAGTGATCACAAGATTACAAGTTAAAATTTATCAGCTACAAGTGAGTACACGGCTACATACCTTGGCACCCTGAGACTTGTCAGGAGGAGAAGTCGAGGCAGACTTAGCAGCAGATCGCTTACGGACTACTCGGCGTTTCTTCATGGGAGGAGAGGGCTCGTCCTCTAACTCCTCAACGACAGATTCTTCTTCTAATTGCGCCAGATAGCCAGCAAGAACTCGGGACTACACAAACAAGTCGATATTCAAACAAATATCCCAAGAGTTTAGAAAGTACAAGTCAAAGTGAAAGGCCATACCACTTCTGGCTGATACCAGGCATCAAACTGATGAAGAGTTGAAGGAATAACGGGTACTCCTTGATAGTTCCTAAAGAACTTGGCTAGCAGCGCCTCAACATCATCATCAGAAATATCATCCGGAGACATACGTGACGGGTCATTAAAACCCGAGTACTCCCCGCCCAAGTGAGCCCGCTTTTCCAAGGGCTGAATTCTTCTCTTGAGAAAGCTAGCCGCCACATTAACTCCAGTCAAGCTGAGTGCTTTCAACTCAGAAATCTTGTGAAGCAAGTGGTCGAGCTCTGGGGTATCTTTAGGCTCGCTCACCCAGTTATCCGCGTGCTTTAGCGCGTGACCAGTAACCACCGGCAAGCGAGGATTATGGTTCCCAATATAAAACCACCTCGTTTTCCACTCCCCATGGGAGTCAGTCAAATTATAGTCAATGTACGCGCTCGAGTTCCTGAGTTGGAACCCGGCGCCCCCAAAGACATCTGTCCTCAGTGCGCTAGGCTGAGGCTTGCAGCGAAACAACTTCCTAAAAAGTTCAAGGCTAGGCGGAACTACAAAGTAAACTTCGTAAAGGTGCACAAAAATAGACATGTGCAGTACACCATTAGGGTTCAAGTGTACAAGTTGAAGCTTGTAGTACTCGAGAATACCTATGAAGAAGTCAGAGGTGGGCACTGTCAACCCCCTCTCTACAAAGTGAGCAAGCATAACCGTCTCATTCGGATGCTTCTCGAATTGCCATGCGTCAGCGAAGGCAGGCCTCCACTCGAGTACCTATTTCGGCTGCAGAAGTTTGGCATCGACAAGCGCCTGAACGGCTGCCTCCTTCATCACCGAATGCTGCCACATCACTCCAGGCGGTGTCGGCGCAGTCTGGTTCATCGGCCCCACCTTCAGCGCTGGCAACACCAGCTCTTTCCCCTTCTTTGACTTCACCTTGCCCGCCGTTGGAGCCTTGCCCTGAGCCTTCTCGGGTTTCTTCCCCATCTTCTTGGTGCGCATCCGCCGGCTTCAACCGCAGCAAAATGCACTCAACCTCGGATCTCTCTCAAAGGAGCAGCAATGGTGGCGGTGGCACTAGATAATCGCGATGGCGCAAATGAGGAACGGAAAAGTAGGAGAGGAAGAAAAGCAGATCTTTTGCAAGTGGTGCGTAAACCTAACCGAAAGGGGGCCCTCTAGTTATATCTCCGCTACCTCCAGATTCCAAGCGTCAGTTACGCAACGCAAGCAGATTAATTGCCTTAAACACCCAATGGCTACTCTTTTCAATGGGTCTTGACCACTTCAATGACAAAAATTGCCTAAGTGCTCAGGGGCTGCAGGTAGCATACCCGATGGTCAGAATTTTCTTTTTCAGATTACCAAGAGTAAAACAGCCAAGAAGCAGGATTGACCCTAAGCCTGACTCTTCGACTCAACCTAAGGCTCGGGGGCTACTTCATATGGAGTGCGATTGTCATCGCACTACCATATAATATTCTTGGAATAAGCAACTCAAAGGAACAAGAAGAGTACCTTCCAGCCACGCGACAGTACTCGGGCACTTTGGACACTGCAACCTCTACAAAGGACTACTCGGATAGTGCCCACAGTACTCGAGACTGCGGCGCACGACTACAAAGTACTCGGGGGCTTGTCAGCCATGCACCCAGGCCCATGAGTAGACCTTGGACAGCCCACTAAGGGGCGTACTCGGACATGATCAAGACAAGGGGATAGGCATATCCCACTCGGACTAATCTAGTATGTATATGGAAAACTACTCAGGCCATACCGAGTAGAACTCTGTAATTGTACTCGACTAGGACTCGGACTTGTAACCCTGCCCTCCCGTGTATATAAGGGCGGGCAGGGATCCCCTCAAACGGAACAACTCCAAGTGCATATAAGATCAATACAAACAAAGACACAGGACGTAGGGTATTATGCGATCTAGCGGCCCGAACCTGTCTAAATCGCGTTCCTTGTGTCACCATTGATTCCTTGATTCTGACAGCCCTTACCGCACAAAAGACCACCTAGGGTACCCCCTAGGCAGGTTGCCGGTCTAAAACACCGACACTATGTTCACCTCAGGGGAATTTGATGAATTTGCTGCCAGTATGGGAATTAAATTATTGAATTCTTCTCCTTATTATGCTCAAGCAAATGGTTAGGCTGAAGCATCCAACAAAGGGATTATCAAGTTAATCAAGAGGAAGATTGAGGAGCAACCAAGACGTTGGAATGTTACGCTAAATGAATCTTTGTGGGCATATCGTATGGCCTGTCATGGTGCTACAAAAGTATCCCCTTATCAGTTGGTTTATGGGCATGAAGCAGTTTTGCCTTGGGAATTAAAAATGGGATCAAGACGTATATTGTTGCAGGATCAATTGACAGCCGATGATTACTCAATCCTGATGAAAGGTGAGTTGGAGGATCTAGCAAGTCATCGGCTAAGGGCTTTGATCAGTATTGAAGAAAATAAAAGAGAGTGGCTAGATGGTATGATAAGAAGGTCAAAGTCAAAGAGTTTTCTTGGGGAGATCTAGTCTGGACATTAGTGTTGCCGATAGGGTCTAAAAATCCTAAATACGAAAAATGGTCGCCCACGTAGGAAGGACCATATCGGGTAAATCGGTGTGCTCCGGGCAATGCATATATTCTAGAGTCACTTGAAGGGGAAGAATTCGTTAGAGCCTTAAATGGGAAATACTTAAAGAAATACTACCCTAGTATATGGGTAGATGCATAGCCGATAGCTTAAAGCTTCGGACTATTATAGCCGATATTGAGAGTATCGCCTTCAGTACAAAAAGAAGGAATGCAAATATGCTAATAGTCGATGAGATACAAGTAAGCCGATTTCAGTTCGATACGTCAGTTGATACATGGCCGACGCAATATACGTTGCCCTTAGAACAAATAATATATGCAATCTCTAAGTTATCAAGGTACAATAAGACATTACATCGAACTCAAGAAATCTTGGATCAATTTTATCGCACTCAGGCGAGCTTGGTTGTCTTCATCTTGAAGATTGGCGATTACTTGTTCCCTTTGGTGAAGTAGGCCTGGATGGTGTCCCAGTTGAGTTGTGGTTATGTTAATCTTATTGGTGATCTAGCTTAGTTCTTGCAAAAGTTGATCCCTTCTTGCTTCCAGAGTAGTCAATTTACTTTCAAGAATTGAAGAAGAAAGCTGAAGGCCTCGTGCTTGAATGGCCTATTGTTGCACCTACCGACTTGAACTTGCAGAGTCGATTGCAGATAAAACCAGCTTGACATCTGAAGAAATGTAATCTCTGATTTGATCAAGGTTGGTCTGGATCAGATCTTTGTTCGCTTGAGAGAGCTTCTCATTCGATAGGAGGATTTGGATGATCGCCTCGAGTTGGCTGTTCACCGAGTTCATCTGGGAAAAGGGAGAACGAAGAGTATAAATTGCAGATGAGAATTGATTCAGAATAGTTCATTTAGAACAAGATTGCAGAGTGATACCTGATTGACCGATGAAAAAGAAGCCATCCTGGTTGCTTGGATTCAGTTTGGTTTGGGAGTTTGTAGAGAGAAAGAGTTTGTACGATTTTGTGAATGCTTTCAAGGGAAGCATGGGTGTTCGTATTTATAAGGCAGTGTTGAAGAAATTTGAACGCTCAACGGTTGGTCAAAATAGGTGCTTTGGCGAGTCAATAGGAGCAGTAAAGGATCAGTCAGTTTGCCATTTAAGTTGACTGTAGTACGAGCATTAGAGTATTTGCATTACAAAATAGATAAAAAATTTTAAGTTTGTTACAACTGTCCCAAGAGGGCACAGATGGCATCTATCACGCGCAGGCGAATTTGATCGGCTTCTTTGAGCTCTCTGCGATCGGCATCGGCTGAGCCGAGAATTGGCTGTATGCTCTTATGAAGCCAATAAGCTTGTTGAGAGTGCAACTGCTTCTCTTGTTATAAGTTCTTGATGGCATCCGGAAGTTGGGCGAGTTTGATCTGTTCAGTAATGATGGCGTCTCCAATGTCTCTCAGCTCTTTCATTAGCTTCGCCCTTCTTGCCTTGAGCCGATTGATCTCACTAACGATGTCAGAACGGGAGTTGCTTAAAATGTTTATTCTCTGGTGGATTTCTTTAGCACGGAGCTTGTGAGATTCCTTGTCCTTAAGCAATCACTCTTGTTGGGCTCGATCGGCTAAGCGACGTAACGCCTCCAAGATTGGAACTTGCTGATTTTCAATGAAAGCTGCACGGATGAGGGCTTCTTCAGCTTCTTCTGGGATTTGGTCTCTAAGGCCACGGAATATATTCTGTATTGGCTCTGCATCCTCTACCAGTTGGACGATGTCTTGATTGAGGAAGTCCAATATGCTATGGAGCTTGGTCTTCACATCTTCAGATAAGGATCCCAGAGTAATGGGTTCGAGAGGACTTCATCTTCTTCGTGAACTCCTTCGATTTGGAAAGAGAAGAGGCTATTTTTTGGTGAATCTTAAGCCTGCAAAGATCAACAAAGTGTAAGCCGATAATGCTAGTTGGTGGCAAATCGGCTAGTAAATGTAAAAAGTGTTTATCATCTTTCAGCGAATTTCTTCAGCTTGTGTTGATGGTGCTGCCATATCGGATGGAGGTTCTTGGTGGATTGGCTCCTCAGAAGGTGGCTCACCCTTTGGGATTGTATTGGTTGCAGAGGTTTGGGTAATGACCGACTCTTGAGTTATGGTCGATGCGATGCTTGGGATGGTCTCCTGCGGAAAAGAAGATTCTATGAGAATATTTTTGATAAAAACAGAGAGCATTGAGCTTGAGCGTAGCAGACAATATCATACCTCTAGGGCTGATGTAGCCAATGATCCGGGGATAGTGGCCGATGCATCTGGGTTGATCTGCATAGAAGTCTGACCGATTTTAGCGACAAAAGCTGAGAAGATCAGGGTAAAACATACTTTGTACCTTAGGTTGCAGAGTCGTAGCCGATTCAAATCCCGGAATCTCTTCAGTTCCCAGAATCTCTTCGGTTTGTTGGATGGCCGACGCAGGGGCTGGAGGTGTAGCTGATTCCAGAGTAGGTTGATCTGGTGCTGGATGCACAGACGTCTGAAAGAAGTGGAGTTAGTTTGGTAATTTATTTGAGAAAATTATATAGTGGGATTACCTGGAAGGCTCCTATCGGAAGCGATGCCGCTACTGATGGGTCGATCACTATGGTCGATGACAAATCCTTTTGGATAAGCTTCTTGCGAGTGGTCTCCTTAGAGGCAGGAGCTTTGCGGTTCAAGGATCGTCCTGTGGCTATATCTGCCAGAGATGGAGTGTTGCGGCCAATATGTGGGGTTGCTGATGCAGGTGCGTAAGAAATCAGCTTGTTACTTTGGCTCATAGCTAGAGGTGTGTTGCTAGCACTCTACAAGAGAAAGAAAGTTAGTGAAAAGGAAACATTTATGAAAGAAAGTAGAAGAAGAATTAGTAAAATTGCAAGAGTTACCTCTCCGTCTGGATCAACAAAGTCTAGGTTGAACTGCTGGCAGTAGACCCTTGTCGATACACAGAAGAGGTGTTGGCTCCATTCTGCCCACCACAACTTGTACAGTATAGTGGTGAAAGAGATGAGCTTCCACAATTCTAAGTTTATGGTGCTATCATCTAGAATTAGGCCCTTTAGTCTATTGTACTCAAGGCCGCTAGAAAGTTTTTCCCTGAGCTTCACGAGATCGGCAAAAAAGGGTTTTATCGGCAATTGCCCAAAAGCAAGTTGGCAGGATGCTACTGATGGGTGATAAAATTCATAGGTCGGGTGTTGACCTTTCCTGGCAAAGAAGTTGGCTAGAAAAATTCCAGGCGTGATGATTCCTGCAAGATCTTCTACGCTGAATGTGGCCGTGGCAATTGAAGCTGATGGGTAACTGTTGACACCGAATCATCGAACTTCTATCATTAGTTTCAGAACATCAAGCCTTCATACTCCAAAACTGGGGGGCCTGTGTTGATACCAGATTTTAATCGAATCCCTTAATACGGAATATGAGGCCATCGGTGTCATATGCGACTAGTCTCTGCATGCGTATATATATTGGAAGGTACTGATCAATATGTGAGTTGATCAAGGAAAAATCTGGCACGTACATGCAAGTTTGCTGAAACAAGCAAGGCATATTAGAGGCTCACGTGTGGAAGAAAGAAGGAGCAAGGACCTGATGGCAGTACGAAAAAGGAAGCTTAATTAATTAGAACTTTACGTAAGGAAAGTTAGAGTCCATGTATCTTAATATTTCTTTTTGTTTAGATATTTTGTATCAGGTAGTTTTGTAACGGTTCCTTCTAGGAGTTGTTAGTTCAGAGTATAAATATGTACCTCCGGTCATTGTAAAATCATCACACGATCAATAAACAAACATATTTACCTTTTTACTTTTCGGCTTCACGCCATTGCATTAGGAGTAGGAGTAATGTAGCTTCTCGACGAGTTTCTTCTAGCAAGCTGGGCTGCATCGACTTCGATCTCCGGCGAGTTGCAAGTTCCGTCACCAGGTGTTCTAGGCTTTAACCACCGGGCGCATCGCTGTGGTTTCGTCTAGTTTCAACTGCCAGTTATTGAGTATCTTGGATCTTCGACTTATGGCGCATCGCTTCTGTCTTGATCTATGGTATTCACTAGTTATCCTGCCTTGATTAAGCTTGCATCGGCTGATATTTATCTGTTCTTTCGTCTTGCCGTTCAATTTGCTTTAATTAGCTTTAGATCGGTTCATCATAGACGATAGATCATTTAATAGCCTGTTGCATCTTAATCTTGGCCATCCTTCGGAGTGTTGTTGGGAGCAAGTTCCGTTATGATTGGATTCATCAGCTAACGGGGTTCAGATTAACATCCTGCTAAATATTTCTAGACTTCAACTACTAGGCGCATCGCTGTGGTTTCACCTAGAAATATTGGTGGTGACGTTAGTTTAGATCTCATCGGCTTGTGGCTCTAGCTATGGTGGAGCAACAACTCAACAGCATCCTATTTCCTATCGGCCGTTTGGCTTATGGTTATTGTAAATTATATTAAATCGGTTGGATGGCCGATGAATCACTCACATTCATCAAGGTACTGGAATCGGCTTCACAGCCGATATATTTGTCATGATTTATTTTGTTGCACCATTATCGCTATTGTGCAAGGATCATATCGGCCTGATTGGCTGACTCCATCGAACTTCGAGAGAATTATCTCCACCTTATCAGTTGAATGGTCAAACTGACTGGCACACCCGCGCACACCACGCGCGCCGATTTAGATCTTGCACTAGAGTTAAGCAGATCTCCCAGGTCCTCATGTGGTGATGCAGGGTCCACCATCATTAGGATTTTGCATCAACACATTTTGGCACGCCCACCATCAAAAGAAGGGTTCTCAACATAATAAGCATACCAAATTGTTGCCTTGTGGGTGAGGCCATTGTAGAAGCATCTGAAAAAATCGACCACCCCAGAAGGAGACTGTCTGTCGCCAGGGAATACAGAGACAGCTTCGCCGTAAGATGTGCATCGGCGGGTTTCAGGATTCTCATCTTCTGGCTGATCTTTTGGGAAGGACATTTCTTGATGTCTTGCCCAAGACATGTTGCAGGTGTAGGTTAAGCCATAAGTTGACAAACCACCAAGGGCCGCCTAAGTTGCCAATGGGTTGTCTAGCCGATAGCTTAATGGACACCTAGTGCCGCAAGTGATAGACAGATCCAAGGAGGTGTTTTCCTAAGGGAATTGAATTCCCCATTGACAGCGCTGCGGCCAGACTTTGCAGATTGGTAGTTGGTCCAGCCGATCTTCCACAGAAAATGAACTTGTCTAGCCACATGTTCAAGAAAACAACATGTTCCTTGGCGTCGATAGTGCCCGTTTTGGCATGACGGCCGATGTAGCCTTTCCATCCACCGATGTTCTTTGTTTCTAGCCGATGAGAGGGCTTGGCAGGAAGGGTGAGTGTGCTATCGGTAGAAGTGATGTCTAAGCCCATCAGCATCAGAACAGCAGCTAGTATGGGCGTCATCGGCCCGTGACCAAACAAAAATGCATTCAGAGCATCTGACTAGAGATATGATGCGGCAATTAGCATAGACTCATTTTTGGCCATATTTGACAGGGAAAGGGTGAAGCACTGGTTGATGTTGTATTGCTCCCAAAGGGGTCTTTTTGAAGCTGCTATTTTGAGATACCAGTCTTTCCATCCTGCTGTATGACTAGGCCAGAATCTAAAGGCTTGACTCCAGTCAGTTAAATCCATGGATGCAAGCTTGAAGGGGATCCTATTGGTTTCTAAGTTGATCAGGTTTGTTGGGTCAGGATTCCCCATAGGGCCTAAGCAGCCAAATCTGGGCTTATCATCTATAGGAATGGTGATTCTATTCTTAAGTTCCTGAGAATGCGGACATTTCTAGATCAGATGAGGAAAAGTAAGAATGCGGAAAGAATGATGGGAGATAGGAAACATACCTTAGGGATTGAAGAAAGGCTCGCCATGGATGGAGCAGAACTGTGACTTGAAGCAACCATTAGGGAACACAGATGGGTCGCCGCAGATCGCTTTTTCGCTCGAGGAAGGAGAAGAACAAGATCTTCTTTGATGCGCGAAAGGGTGAGCTGGTAGAGGAGGGAGATGATGGCCGTGGACTTATAGTCTTGCCTATGAAGGGTATGTATGGCATTTCATCCACCGTCCGCGTGAAATACGAGAAGTTGTTCGCATGCACTTTTTTAGGAAGGTGAATCATGGCTGAGAGAATTTCGGAGCAGAAAATATATTTTACTCCGGAACCGTTGTTCTCCGGTGCTTTCTCAGGAAAGTAAATTATGGCTGAGAGAATTTCGGAAGCGAAATATATATTCACTCCAAAACTGAGGGGCATGTGTTGACACCGTTTTTCGACATGTGTCAAAACTGGCGTCAAAAGCAAGAAGAGATGTTGATGCATGAGAGAAGGGCAACGGCTAATGAAAATGGCCGATATAGTCACAAAGGTTCAGCTGATGAAACGTGACGGAGACCCAGCCGATAGAGTCACAAAGGTTTAGCCGATGAAAGTTGACGGAGACCCAGCCGATGAGGACGGGAGGTGTCAGCCGATGAAGGGTGACGGGGACCCAGCCGATGCGAGCAAGAGGATTCTAGCCAATCGGAGATATTGGGGTTCAACCGTTAAAAGGCATGAGAGTCTTGATCAGCAAAGATATTGCGAGACAATGAATGTAGAGTTGGTCGAGGGAGGCCAAATTCATTTCCAACTCTTGTACAAGTCATTTTATTTAGAAAAGTTTGTTTCTTCAGTTACAAATATTGTATTGCATCGTAATCGACTAGGACTATGAGTCTTGAGTTTAGGATATAAATAGAGACCCCACAAGGTCTGAAAAATATGTACACACAAACAAACAAATCTACTTTATTCGTAATTTACTTTCAAGTCGGTGACTTCGCCAAAGTTCTCTTTTTCTTCACAAGTTCTTCCAAGCTAGCAGGGCTGCATCATCTTGATCTCCGGCTGAATTGTAAGTTCCACGTTTATCGAGTAATTTCTAGGCTTTAACTTCTGGTGCATCGCTGTTATTTCGTCTAGA
Source organism: Setaria italica (assembly GCF_000263155.2). Classification (NCBI taxonomy): domain Eukaryota; kingdom Viridiplantae; phylum Streptophyta; class Magnoliopsida; order Poales; family Poaceae; genus Setaria; species Setaria italica. The sequence continues at coordinate 25,091,090 of NC_028458.1, read as the reverse complement.
TTTATTCATCAAGTTATCGATATTTGCTAGATCTGCAAGTTTATTTGTTTAAATCTTGTTGCTTTAGCTTTTATCATCACTATCCAGCTTGGAGTAGATTCGGATCGGCTTCTTATCCTGTTTTTCAATCAAGAACTGTTTTATAGCCGATTAGATCTGTTTCAAGTGTTGTTCGCGTAGCATTGTTTAAGTTGCGTTTCAACAGTTCCTTTGCATTGATTACGCATACATCGGCGGACCTAGCCGATTATCTTTTTCTGTATCGGCTACCCGGCTGTTATGATCTCCTGAAGCTAATCGGAACATCAGCTGATTCGCTCTTGAATTTAATGTCTTCTTTGCCCTTGTCAATTAGCAGATCAAATTGACTGGCATGCCTTGGATCGAGAGGGTTACAACCTGTACTTGAGCTAAGCAGATCTCTCAGGTTTCATGTGTTAGTACGCGAAGGTCACCGCCCAATTTTTGCGTCAACAGACCCCAGTGGTGATCTTGTGATGTATTATCATTCATGATGAAGTAATAGATGTGTTCATGTTCTTAGCGATCTAAGTATCTCCTTTGATGGTTTTATACTTTATCAGGTTTGCTTGCTTTTCAATCTATGAATTGATTATAGATTGCTTAGGGTGTTCTTGTGGTCGTGGTGACCAGATTTGCATGCTTGATCTACCAATGAGTATGACACGTTCTCTTGATCGTGCTCTTAACCTGCTTGCGCTGATAGAGGTGATCGTGACAGGATCTTTCTTGTGCAAGGTGGGGGGTTTCAGGATCCGGACCGGATGTGTAGATTTAAAGATGCTTTTTACTAAGATCATATCCATGTTGCTTTGCTATCCTTGCTTCGAATTACATCATATGTATAGTCTAGGTTGCTCTAGATTGGTTACCTCTGCTCTATCTGTTATCTGTCTATACATACTTAGTAGATTGGATCTGAATCTCTCATAAACACCAAGTTAATACTAACAATGCTAGTTGAAATAGGTCTTGTGCTATAAGTTCGATGGATTGATAAATCTTGAGGGAAAATACTCTGAGTGAAGATCTACAACTGATTCGTACACTTGCAGTTGACAATTGGCGTGCTAAGGTTCGGCCGACCATGGGCAGCCTCTCCACCGCCTTTGCGTGGTGGGCTGCCTGGTGGGCCTTGGCACTGAGCCTTTTGGATTCCCATGGGATTAGGCTAGTTTGCTCTAGCATGTGGGTCCCTTGGTAATCGTGCATCATGTAGAGTGATCTTCGGCGTGTTTCTTTGGCATGTGCGCATGTTTCTCTCCGTATGCGAACTTGTGTCCTTGAAATCACTTATTTGACAATACATGTGGAGCTAGGTTATTATAACTAAATATGCGAGAAAGAAATGTTAGTTTTTCTTTATTCGTTGAGTACATTGATGATCGGATTTTGCACTTAAGGACCATCAACACCTATGTTTCTATTAATATGGTTGGTATATACTACTACAGGTGGTAATAAAATTTGACAATTAAAAGTGCTTAATGTAGTCAACTAGTCAGCCTTTCCTCGTTTAAACCTAGCATTTATATTTTTCCCACACTTGCTAAGTATAACATGTGCTCACACTTGCCATAACCAACGTTTCTCAGAAGAAGAAGCTGCGATGAAGTTTTGTGAAGATGTTGCTGAGTGCTAGGCGTACGTGACTCCCAATCGATTGCCTGTGAAGTTTGGAACCTTTGTTTCCAGGATTAACCGTACATCTCTGATAGACTATTTAAATCTTTTTATGTGTCACTACACGTATGAAATTAGATCATAGCATACACATAGTTAGTACTTAGTTTTATTTTAAAATCGGATGTGACACGTAGCGAAATGGAAATATGACATGCATGCCCAACACGGTGCAAATCCAGGAAGCAAGGCAGCTTAGGCAGTCATGCGAGTACGTTATAATGGTGGAGCATCCTGTATTGACAAAATATGCATGAATGATGGTTCTTCTACGTGCTGGCTTGAAGGTCAGACAAATTAGTACCATAACCTTCCGTACTTGGTTCGTGGCTAGTACATCTTGTGGAAATGGGGGACCAAATACACCCAAATACCCAATATCACATCTGTCGCTACTAACAAACGATTTGTACAAGCAGCTAAAAAGATGAGACATCTATTCCATTTTTTTTTCATTTCATACTATGAGTTGGTGTAGATAGTTTGGTTTCAACTTAAAGCGTAGTTTTCATTGTTTACCTGAGTTATAAGCACAATGTTCGATTCTGAGAAAATTACGCTGGATGTTATTACCAAATTTAATCATACTCCTACCTGAGTTACTCTTGACCAAAGAAGAATGGATGATGCGGAGCTGCCAACAATTGAAGATTCATGGATATAGTGTTAAGATTTGCTATTTCTTAGTTAGAAATCAGCCTTTTCTTTTCATGTATGTTCAGATGGCATTTACAATGCTGATTGATCACATGTTCTATATGCTTTCTCGATAAATGGCTGAAAGTTCAAGGCGTCTTCCAATGTACATTCCACCTAGTACACCCGTGGAAATCGAGAACACATATAATTCGGACAGCTTGTCGTAGATCACATGCGCTAATTAAACTGTTAATATCATCCTCAGCATGTTGACGTATGTACTTGCTGGACAAGTATAAAGTAGCTAGTTGATGATGGAGCTAAAAAAGCAGCTGCTTTCGACTCGGAATCTCGGATATCCAAAGTAAAATAGACTATATGCATGCATAAGCATGGCGATTCAGACTCCCTGATATATTCCTAAGGTCTGCATAACTGCATCCCGATTGCCACCCTCACCAATAGTCCTTCCCTTGACGCCCCGCACGGCTGCACATTAATTACCTACATTGACTCGAGAAGGATCAGAAGCATGGAGAACAATCTATGCTGATGTTTCTTTTCATTTTCTTTTCAAAACTGATTTAATTGTCAAATTTATTCCCAATTTAAACTTAGTTAATGATATAAACCCGCTAGGGTTGATTCCCGATCTTTCGATGAGAGAGGCGTGGATAACTCGATTGTTGGATGGAGACGACGTTCACGGCCCGACTACAGCCTTCCAAGCTGCGCCTTAGCAACCGATACACCACCTCCAATGGCTGCCGCGATCTTGTGGAGCGCGTCACCCGGCCACTAGGGCACTCGTCCTGCAAGCAATCGAAGAACAAGCAAGAACAAGTATAACAAGCAACTCAATTGCAAATATAGAGATGGAAACCAATCTGAAATTGATAAAGTTGGGGTTCCGAATCGAGTAGAACGGATGGTCTAGTCGACACACGCGTCTACAAGGAAGTAGCAATGGCTAAACTTACATCAAAACAAAACCCAATCTGTTCGTGGCGGCTCTAATCCTTATTAATACCTAGGAGGACGACCAGGGGGGTGTTGGGGTCGTGCTCCAACCCTAGGACACGTCCCTAATGGACCCAACTTGATACACGGCCCATCGGGCCAAAATAGGACGACGCAGCACCTGTGGACAGAAAACCTCTCGGTAGTATTTCGATGATTGCGGTCGCCTCAGAACAGATATGGACATGAGTCCGGATCCATATGAAAATAGACTTCATAAGGATTCCAAGGAGTACTTGAACGCCCAAAACGGAGTCCGGATGAGGTCATGGCGGTCGTTGCAAGTTGGGCCAGAACTGTAGTCCGAATCCAGCACCAAAACGTGTTGGATTGGATCTCTTTCTTTCCTTGGGCCAAAAGTGACGTGGTGGCCTGATTGAGGACGTTAGGAATACTTGGACTTGGCCCCCAATCTACTTCTTTGGTCCTCCATGCCTTCCATGTGTGTTTAACACTATTTTTGATCCATGTATGTATTTCTGAAATTGACAATGAATACACATCATGGTGCAGCATCAATTCATCAAATGTATCACATATAATTATGATAAAGAATTGTTTCACCTCGGAGTCAAAAGATGCCAATATGGTTGTATCCGAGCATGTGATGTCCTCATCAGTTAAGGTTCCAACTAATTTCAGGAAAATTTCAGAATCTAAAGTTAATTTAATTGCACAACTTCACATCAAAGAAGTTTAACTTCCATTTAATTTGAATGTCGTCATTTGTGATGTTAAAAATGGTGCGGTGGTAAGTTCTGTTTGGTTTCTCGTACTGCATGATTAGTGACTTGCTTTGTCAGAAGCATTCCTTTGATTATGCCAGCATGATGGTAGAAAATGTCGCAAATTTGTACATAGTGACTCTTCGTAAACCTAGTACGACCTTGTAGAGATGACACAGCACGCATATAGAAATAATATATACTGCATCACCGTCCCCACTTGTGCAAATTAAATGTTACTTTTGTTATCTGAGTCCAAACCTCGGGCGCCGTATTGTTGATATATATGTAGAGCAAAATAAGTGTGACTCACGCACACGCAACAGATCATCATGATCTTGCGTTGGCTCAAATGCCAAAATAGAATGAATCCATGATGCATTCATGATTCAGACTCCACTATATATTTATAAATATTCGGAGGTGATTCCCCTTTACTTATAGCTTTTTTCCTTTTGTGAATCGAGGAAGGTTACAGGCAAGCAGCTACTCGTGATCGGATAGATACACAAACATTTTATTTGTGCGCATTATCTCCACTACCGGGGAAAACGTATTACTGAGGAAATTCCCTTCAGTATTAGTTCCTAACCCCCCTCTTTAGTACTGGTTGTGCAAGCAGTATTGTTACTTCTGTATTAAGGGGGCCTTTAATACCGGGTCAAATAACCGATACTAAAGGGCTATTAAAAAATAAACAAGGAAATCCAACCGGCTGCCCGGCCCCACATCCCGTCCCGCAGCTCGCCACCCCGCCGCCCGGCCCCGCACCCCGCCATCCAGCCCACCGCCGCAGATCTGCGCCCGCCGTCACCTGCATCCCGCCGTCGCCCGTAGCCCGCTGTCGCCTCAGCTCGCCTCGCCGTTGCTCCTCACTGTTGGTGAGGGGCGAGCGGAGGGGGAGGGGAGGGGAGGCAGAGGAGATGCTGAGAGGAAGGGGGAGGGGACGGTGCTGAGAGAGAGAGGCCAGAGAGAGAGGAAGGGGGAGAGGGCGGAGAGAGATGGGAGTGGGTACGGGGGAGATGGATTATAATGGGGCGACCGCTGAGGTCCTTTAATACCGGTTGGTAACTCCAACGGGTACTAAAGGTCTCCCATTAGTACCGGGTGGAGGCACCCGGTACTAAAGGGTGACCTTTAATATCGGGTGGAGATCCCAACTGGTACTAAAGGAGGTCACGGGGGCTCTGGGGAGCTATCCGTTTGATCCGGTACTGATGCTCACATTAGTACCATGTCAAAAACCAACCGGTACAAAGGGTAGGACCAATACTCAGTTTTCCAATAGTGCTCTCCGGTGCATCTCTCAGTAAGCCTTCCTCTATCTATCGTGAACAAACTATATAAGCATATACATACACGGGTTATGCCACTATTTTCTCATCTTCTTCAGCTACATAAATTGAGAGATCTAACACGCTATTTGTATCAACTTACAGGCATATGCATATACAGCAACGGTTGCTAGCTGATCTCTCGGATCTAGATATATATAGATCCATTCTCTTTTCATTGAAGATCATCAAGCTGCGATGGACGCAAAGCCGTACATACTCGCCATTATCATAGTAGCCATCTACGCCGGCATGTACGTGATATCCAAGGCTGCCTTCGACCATGGAATGAACAGCTTTGTCTTCGTCTTCTACCGCCAGGCTGCTGCATCAGTTTGGCTGCTGCCTATCGCACTTGTTCTCGGAAGGTACATCACTTTAAATCTCAATTATCCAGCCTCCAAACATATTCTAGGGCGAGCTGAATTTGTTTGTCTTGAATCAATTCTCAGGAAAAATGTGCAATCCATGTCCCTTCGGTTGCTCGTGAAGCTGTTTTTCCTCGCCTTAATTGGGTATGCATGTTGTTTTGTCATCTCCATATTCTGATTAGATATTCGCTGCCTTCGATTGATGTATGCGTATGCACGCCTTGGATATGTACGGCTGTTGCAGTTCCTGTAGTTTATACTTCTGGACATACATGTGCACATCGTAGTGAAATTGCCATATGCAACACTATATATTTATATCGCTTCGTAACTCCCAGGAGCACGTTAGGCCTGAATTTCAGCAATGCAAGTGTGACGCTCACATCAGCCACAGTAGCCTCTGCAACAAGCAACTCCACCCCTGTCATCACCTTTCGTCTTGGCACTGCTCTTCAGGTAACACAACTGTACGCATCATCTATCAAAGTGTACATCAACTTGAGCACTAGATAGAAACTTCTTCAATAAAACTAAAACATCCAGCCAGCCAGCCAGGTCCCCAAGTCTCCAAACTAACAACGCGCCCCAAAACAGGGATAGTCTTACCGACCCATTTCCTAGTATATCAAATATTCAGACCGAGCAACTTAAGCTACACGCGGCCAAAATATCTTCTACATAGATTTTAATAAAAATAAGAAAAAATTGGTTATCTTCCACCATGTCCAGATGATTAACAAGGTTAAGAATCTCTTTTGCCCTTTTTTTTAAAAGAATCTCGTTCCTTTTGTCCCTAACCCGCCACCTTGCTAGTTGCTACAGATTCGTGATCCAACCCAATTGGTAAATCAAAGATAATAATCTCAGCTCGTATCACTTTCACAACCACACAGTCAGAAAAATAACTGAGCATATAGATTCAGTTTGAACACGCAAGATACACACATATATATATACATATACATATATATATATATATATATATATGTATGTATGTATGTATGATATGTATATGTATACACACTGATCAGTTAGATTCTGCTGTTTATAAATTAAAGATGTTCTCGATACGAGCAGAGTAAAAAAAACATAATTATTTCTTAGAGTGTTGATTGCTTCGCATGCAACGGCATGGCAGGATGGAGGCGGTGAAGTTAAGGAGCTCCTCAGGCATAGCCAAGGTGACCGGTGTAGCACTCTGCCTGGCAGGTGCCTTGACCATCGCCTTATACACCGGGCCATCGCTCAGTCCTATCAATCATCACCGTGCCTTTGGCGCCCACGCTGCCCCTGCCTCGAAAGCTCCAAGTTGTGGAACGTGGATAATCGGCACGTTTCTCATGGTTCTGTCCAACGTAACATGGTCGCTATGGATGGTTTGGCAGGCCGTTGTGCTCAAGGAGTATCCCAACAAGATGCTCATCACAACAGTGCAGTGTGTGTTTAGTACGGTGCAGTCATTCGTTGTCGCAGCAGTTGCTGAGCGGGACTTCACAAAGTGGAAGCTCCAGTTTGACGTCAGCTTGCTCGCTGTTGCTTACACAGTAATGATTATTTACTTGCTCGAATATTATCCTAATAATTGTCAAGTTGCAACAAGAGTAGCTAAGGCATGATTGCTCAATTTTGCTTGATGCATTGACCAAACCAGTGGTTCTAACAGGGATTTGTGGTAACTGGAGTGTCCTTCTACCTGCAAGCTTGGTGCGTGGAGATAAAAGGCCCAGTCTTCCTTGCGTTCTGGAACCCACTCTGCTTTGTCATGACCATATTCTGTTCCTCCTCCTTCCTTGGAGAGATTGTTCACCTCGGCAGGTAAGTAAATTATATTGCTACAAGAGCAAAGGAGTTGCATTGAATTATGTTGAACAGCTAATCTTCGCCCTTTTCTTTTATTACAGCATTGTGGGTGGTCTCCTATTGGTTTGTGGCCTTTATAGTGTGTTATGGGGCAAAAGCAGGGAGAGCAAGATTTTTGAGTGTAGCGACAACACTATCAATGGTGTGCAAGATGGACAAGAACACAAGAATCCTCAAGCGATGCAGCTTGGCAAGGAAGAACAAGAGGAAGCAACATCAACGTCAGCTGTATGAGGATTTGATCAAATAAAGAATACACCTCTAGCTCATTATTTATGCCTTTGTTGTGGTTACAGTTATTTCTAGGTGACCAAATTAGATTGTGCACTAAGTAATTCCAATATTACATGTACTTAAAGACTAAAACATAAATGTAGATAACGACAGGAAAAAGTTGGATGCTAGTGGGGTGAATAGAATCTTTCATCTCCTCGTAGAAACACCTCCATTCGGCATTTCCAAACACACTCGGAATTAAAGGACTCCCCGACCGCGCTGCCCGCCTGGTCCGTTACTGAACCGTCGCGCGGAGGGCTCCTCCTTTCTGTCTGCGCACCCCTGCCGCACCCGGCATTTTCTTCCTCCCTCCCACCCCCCTCCCCGACAATCTGCAGGCCCACACCGGTCAACAAAATTCATTATGGCAAGGAAAATTAGGATTTCAAAATCAGTTTCCTGTTTTGCCTCACTCCTATCGCGTCTCGTCTGTTCGTCTCTCTCGGTCTCTCCCCCGCGGCCGAGAGTTTTGGCGGCGATTCCAGAACCACATCTTCGAACCCGTCGACCTCGGTAGGGGACGGTTCCATCTGAGTTATCCCGCATCACGCATCTGTTGCGGATTGGGACAAACTCGCTATGGTGTTCACTAGGGTTCCAGCATTTCTGAAACTTGAGAGTTTTTTTCGAGTTGAGTGGGTACTAGGTTGAGTATGAGAGCTATGGGAGGATTTTATGGGGCTCGGGGGCTGGTAGCGCGATTCGTGTGATGAACTTAAATTCTTTTGTATCGGATTCATCTCCCTTTTCACCGATGAGGATGGGCCTGAGAGTAATGGGAGGATTTTGTTTCAGGGGCGTTCTGGTTCCCAGGAATTTTTTTCGCCTGATGAACTTGAAATCAATTTTGGACTCGGATTCATATTCATTTTCATCGATGTGGGGGATTAGGTTGGTTGCCGCCGCCACAGACGAGCCCCTTTTGTGCATGAGCGTTGGCAATCTCTCCAGGTATTCAACCGAAATCAACTGGTTGAATTATGTTTGTGCTTTAGGATGAAGTTTTTTTGAAATAACTTTTTCGAGGTGTAAATTATCTATGGAAACTAAATGTTAGGGTTGGTTCACAAATGTTTGAAATGCAAAATGAATTGTGATGCTGGTTTTAGAACATTTACCATCTCCCCAGGCTTGGCTGTGATGTAAACTCGTGGTGTAGGCAATCCATAGTAAATTCGATGCCTATCAGTCTGTTGGTTTTCGTTCAGCTTTATTTTCATGATTGCTTGAAGTTTAAGTGGCTCACAGATGATGTTTTTTTTGTTGATGATATATCTAGTAACCTTTCTTGGATTTTCATGCTCATAAGCTCATTGAATGTACCTTCAGTAGCCTTCTTGTCAAAGTTCACTACAAATGTTCATTCGTTTTATGTAGTATAAGCAGTACCAATACTGAGCACTAATGTGGTTTATGTTTTTGCATCTATTGAGTAACTGTTTTTAAAACAATTGGCTTCTTTTTTATTGCCTCTTCCAGGCAGAATGGATGAAAGTGATAGTCCGAGGAGTTTCTTCGTCAAACAAGAAGGATAATACTTGTGTGCAAGATTCAAAGGTATAGTTATTTAGGAAAAGTTGTTCACAGAAAAGTTGTGTCACAATGTTTGCCTTGATTTTTTTTCTAAAAAGATCTATGCTAAAAAGGTTGCAATAATAAGTTGCTGCTAAAAATTTATAATGATAATAGAGGGTGGAGCTTAGTCAAGCACCTCCTCTGCATGATAAGTCACTGCCAAAAATATGTCATAATAAGTTCATGCTAAAGAGTTGTTCATAATAAGTTATGCTTGAAAGGTTACCTGCTAAGTTGTATGTGTCAAAAGTTATATTTGTTGGAAAAGTTATTTTCAGAATGCTGCATGCCTGGTTCCACTACTTATTATTAGTAATACAAGCACCTTCTCTTCCTTTTTTTTCACTTTTTAAATTCCGTGTAGCTGAACTGGCACACTAGCTAGATAGTATCGTGATATCTTCTTTGCCGTCCCAGTTATTATGAATGACTGAAACCAATACCAGCTTTTTTTGGGCTGGGAGGGGGGGATTAAAGCACTGAATTTCCATACCAAAAAGGAGCTGTTCAATGTTCAACAATTTTATTAGTTCAATATTCAACGGTTCTTATTGTCTTATTTTTTTGGCTGAAAACTCTGGACACTAGCTGTGATGATGACGGTGCCAGCACGCACTCTGTGCCTAGCAATGTTAAAGAATGGGCGGTATGTTTGATGCTATCCTCTCTCTTCTTTTGTTGCTGGGATATATGTGAATAAGTTATGTGGATAAACTTTTGACATGCCAATAAGTTGTGTCACGCAGATTATTTTGTGCCAATAAGTTAGGCAAAAAGAGTGCATCTTCTAAGTAATGCACATAAATTAATAGTCATGCCAATAATTCTCATAAGTAGTAGTGTGTATAAGTTGTCTAGAATGAGTTAATTATGCACAAAGATTTTGTGTCAAATAAGTTGCATGTATAAGTTTTTCTATAATGTTTTGGTTCTGGGTACAACTTAGTTTCTGGAACAGTTTTACATATTTTTTGTATATAGGAAATGTTATGCGCAAAACTCCTTTACATTTTCCTGTTTCTATTATGTAATGTTATTGAATGTAACTCCTTCAAATTTAGCAAAAATTACTAAACAAGTTATTTTATATCACAAACACATGCAAACAACTTATATGTCAAGCTGTATCAAGGCCGTTATAACCTTTTCTAACAAATTTTGTATATTGAAAACTTTACATACTTGTAATAAATTACGAACACATAGCTGTTGTTACAACTATTTTTTTATCTGTCAGGTGCTTGTCCCTCTTGTAGAAATAGTTTTTGGTACCTACTTGTTGCAAATTTTAGGCATTAAAGGTTTGAGGTGATATGTCCTTTCAAAAATATTGACATCATCAAACAAGATGCATTTGTTGCCATATCAAACTTCCCCAAAGTATTCAAGCTTGTACACAGCAGGTCCACAACAGTTGGCATATATGATATGCCAACAGCCTTTGGGCGCATATCTAACAACACGAGGCAGTTTAGTTTACACCACTTTTTTTTTGTGATCACACCCCCCTACATCACAAATCTATACCTATTATTAAAGCAAGCAACGTCTCTGCCAGGGCCTTTCGTACGTCGCCCTAATTTTGCAAAAGAGTATAGGGGGGCTCAGTTGGAAAAAATAGGAAAGCGAGGGGGTTAAAGGGGAAAGAGCTCAGCTCCCTCGTTCCCCTACCCTCCCTCGGGGGATCGAGATGTCGCCGCTCCGGGCCCCTACCTCGGGGGATCGAGACGCCGCCGCTCCGTCCGGCTTCGAGGCCGGAGGCCAGTTCCTACCTTCGCCCTCCACCCCATCTCCACCTTCGACATCCCGCCGCCGCTCCGTCCGGATCCGGGGCCTGCGGCCGGTTCCCACCTTCGCCCTCCACCCATGTCCACCGACGACCTCCCGCCGTCCTCCGACATCGACGCCATCATCCTCCGGTTCCTACACCACTTCAGGGACCCGCGCGACGCCGGCCGTGTCGACTTGGTAAATGGCCACCGCATCCTCGAGGCGGCAGCGAAAAAAACTTCGTACGTCGTGGTTCCTCCGATCGATTCCGCAGCTGCGACCCACCCGCCGTCGGCTTCGCCTCCCTCCAACCCGCGCATCCCGGGGGTTCCTCTGATCGATTCCGCAACTGCAACCCTCCCGCGCCGTTCGCTTCGCCTCCTTTCAACCCGCGCATCCCATTTTGCCGTCGATTCCAGTGATCAGCCGCCGCCGCACGCCCTCCTCCTCGCTCGCCCTGCGCCACCGCCGCCGCTCGCCCTCCTCCCTGCGCCGCAGCCGCCCGCCCTCCTCGCTCGCCCTGCGCCGCCGCCGCCACCGCCGCTCGCCCTCCTCCTCTCCTCGCTTGCCCTGCGCCGCTGCCGCTCGCCTTCCCCCTCGACTTCTTCTTCCCCATACGAGATGTTGCAGTCAGGCTTCTTCATTTTTCCCCAATTTTTTCAATCCATAGCCTGAATGCATGAGAGTGAATTACCACACCACCATCTTCTGCATCTCCATGAGGTTTCATTTTGATGCTCACTGCTGCTGTCCCCGCTGATTCGCATCCAGCGAGCTCTAATGCAGTGGTCCGTGGATGCAAATATTTTCCCCTGGAAACATTTTTTTTGTTTACCTTACCTATTTTTTGCAGTGGTCAAACTTGTTTACCAGCATTTTCATTTTGGTTCAATACTCATCTCCACTATTTTCACTTTGTCAGATTTGTTAATTGAACGAAGTTGAGCACTGGCTACAAACAACCAAGTTCTTACATACATCAGGTGAGTTTGTGTTTTCCTCTTATTTTAGATTCAGAGCTTTTAGCATGTAAATGAAGCATTTTTACCATTAACTTTTGCATCCTAGATGGTTCTATGTATATTCTCCCATCCAATAAATTCTGTTATTTGTATAAAAGGTGAAATATCTGATCCTACACTTATATTACAAGCACGCTTATTACCCTGCATGGGAGGGAGGAAAATGGTTCTAGCTTGGTCCTTCGAATAGAAAATGAGGAAATAGTAAATATAATTAAAGTTGACGAGTCTATTAGGCTGTTAATTAGAAATTTCTAGCCTAAACCTCCATAGATATATTCAGCGAACAGGCTATCTTCCTTTCACTTTGCAGCTTATGTATCTACATCTCATTTACTGGCTATATTTGTGATGTTCAGTTTATTTTTTCATGTGCTCATGTTCAGGCAGAACTTCTCCATTAGTCCTATGAGATTGAGGCGGATAGGACGGCGTCTATAGACACACTGATGAACCATTTGCAGGTGAGAATTTGTTACTTTTCAGGCGTGATTGTTGTGAATTAGTATCGGGCAATGAAACAGTCTGCATTTGATGCAGGAAACTGCACTTAACCATGTGAAGACTGCTGGGCTGCTAGGTGATGGATTCGGCTCCACACCAGAGATGAGTAAACGAAACTTGTTCTGGGTGGTTAGCCAAAGCAGGCCATTGTCGAGCGTTATCCATGCTGGTATGGTTCGCAGAATTGCATGTTGTTATTTTAGTTTTCTAATTGTCATTTGAGCTTGAATTAAGATGTACCCCCTAGCTTTTGACATCATGTGGCTACTCTCGGAGACATGCCAACAGTGTGGGGCACATAATGATTTTGATTACAGCTTGTTTCCTTGGTGCTGGGTATTGAGTAATCAGTTGAATGGAGTTTTCAAGTTGTTTGACAATAAATGTGAAAGGAAAGGTCCCTGGTCTTTTGTGCTGTTTGACAATAACTTTTTGGAGGAGCGTGGTTATATCTCACTTCAGGCAGTTTGCAGACTTTAATAATTGATACGGATACCCTCATTGAACCTCTTAATATATTTTCTCATGTTTCCTAAAAGATATTATAAGTTTGTGTTTCGTGAGCTTAAGATATTATAAGTTTGTGTTTTGTGAGCTTAAGGCAGCCCCTTCCATCTGGATTCTACTGATACATGTTCTGAGTTTGCTCGTCTATTCTGCTGCAGGGGTGATAATGTTGAAGTAGATACATGGGTTAGTGCTAATGGTAAAAATGGAATGCGTCGGGATTGGCATATACGTGATTCTATAACAGGCGACACGATACTGAAGGCAACAAGGTTCAAATCTCAGCCACTCTGATATATTTATACCATTAATCACAAAACTACATTACCAGTTTATGTCACCCAATCGACATGTTACGATTGGCCTACAATGCTGCACTAACAAATATTTCTCCTCAAAATTATTGTGCAACTTGCATCAGACTGACATTCTGTTGCAACTTGTTCTTATGTCTGTATCTGCAGTAAATGGGTTATGATGAACAAGCTCACTAGGAAGCTTGCAAGAATTCCAAATGAAGTGCGGACTGAAATAGAACCCTACTTTTTTGAGCGATCCACTATTGTCGATGAAGACAACCGCAAACTTCCAAAACTGCCAGAGGATAAAAGCGCTACTGCAGCCAAATATGTCCATACAGGCCTGACTGTAAGTTAATTGAATTAATATTTAGATTGCAAGTCTATTCATAACATTTGTTTTTTCGTTTGCTGTTTTATATATTTTGCTTCTGTTTAATGCAGCATTGGTGGGCTGATCTTGATATAATCAGCATGTCAATAATGTTAAATACATTGCAAGGATTCTTGAGGTAATTTTATTTCCGATGATACGCCCTTACTGAACTTGTTGATATTTCTTGTTTAGACACTTGAATAGATACCCTAGCACATTATTTTAGTACTTGTTCTGTATTTGAACTATTTTGTTTCGTACTTGAGGATCCTTAACAAGAATAATCTTTCAATTTATCTTCTGTACCTCTGAACATTGCATTGAGGTCGCCTTATGTGTTTCCTGGCATTTTGTTTTGGGGCATTTGGCAATCATGTGGCAAACAGATCATTTACTTATGCCCAATCCTGTATGTTCTGTTGCCAGAACTTCAGTAGCCAACTGATTGCAGAAGTTAATGAACATTGGAATGTTAGGTGCTTGAGGGGCCTCAGAATCATGTCACTGGATATGATTAGGTGTCCACTTGACTATTCATCGAACAAGCAAATCCAATCTCTCACAATATATTATTTAGGTGATATATTATTTTGGCTAACTTATTTATGACAAGGAATATACAAGTTGGACACCCAATGCTTCTCCTGGACATTTAACTATATTTGGTTGGTCACCTAGGTACCTAACAATGTCACTGACCTGGGTTGCTTACTTGCAAGAGCAGCCTGTGTACAAGTCAATGTATCTAAACTATAAAAAATATGAGTAGAGATAATTCTTATTTGCTTGATTGGTGATATGCTATATATTCTTGGCTGGTCCCATGCACTTATCGGTGGGCACAAATTTTTATGACAAACTTATCATTTGGATTTCCTTCCTGCTTAATTAGTTGGCAGTCTTCTTGTATGTATTAAGGGGGAAAATAAAGTTGATATGGAACTGATAGGATTGGTAAAGAAACCAAAAATAGAAGACAGTTTAGTATACAAGTCCCTAGCACACAAGTGTTTTCACATACACCAGTTAACTTTACATTCACCTTTATCAGAGTGCACCGATCTCCATTCTTGAGAACCATGAACTGGCGAGCATTGTGCTGGATTACAAAAGGGAGTGTGGCCGGGATAGTGTGCTGCAGTCACACACTACCGTGCACACTGATTGCAACAGCGAGTCTGGAGAAACAACATTGCACTGTGAGCATCTGGTGAGCCTTGAATCAGGTCCGACCATGGTGAAAGCCCGGACCATGTGGAGGCCGAAGGGAACGAAGGCCCAAGAAACTGTGATTCCATCTTCATTGTGAACTGTATGATGTTCCAAATGGTGATTTTGGCAGGAAAAAATGGTAAAAATCATTGTGGCTATCTGCATCCTCTATTGGAAGCAAAGCACACTAGGCATACATGATGCTTTGTTATAATCTCATACCAACGTGAGACCTAAGCTAATTTAAACATAAAGTGTCTAAAGATAGAGGAGATATAAGGGTGCCAACAATGTTGGCGGCGAGAAGTGGAGATCGAAGAGGAAAGAAGCCTCCCGTGCATGGTTTGTTGTTTCTATTTTTCCTTTGATTTCTTCTTCTTCCTATGACAAAATCTTGGGTTGCACAAATGGGTGTTGTAAGTATTGATTTGTAGCTACTTCTGTATGACGGGGTGCAGCCATATTCGTTCAGAGAATTAAAGAATTAAGCTCGTATATTGTATTTATTGATATTTAATTTGATATTCTTCTCCTGGCTGATAAAGCATGTTGAACAGCGTGCTCTCCATGTCTCCGGCGGCCGGGACGGCGAAGCGGAGGCGAGGTCGGTCGGTTCGTGGAGCTATCGGCGGAAGAGACGGTGGTAGATCAGCGGGCCGAGAGACGATTCGGCCAACGCCAGCGAGCTATCCATGTCGTCGGCGGTCGTGCCGTCGGCGGCCGGAACGGCGAAGCGGAGGCGGTGGAGCTTCGTCCGGCGGCATGCCTCCACACCGCGCCGCCCGCCGCGTGCCCTCGAGAACCTGGTGCAACGGTACAGCACGACAATCTCCTTGCTTCCTTCGTCCCCGGCGGCCTCCGCCGCGGCGACACGCATGAAGGGCGATGGTGGCAAACCGGACCGGCCCAAGGAACTCTCCGTTCGGCGCAGCGCTGCCGGTTTGGTCGCTAAACTTGATGTTCAACTCTTGTAATTGTTGATAAACCGCGGCTCCTCCGCATCACTGAAATATGGGAATTACATTTTCTCTTTTACTAGATGGAGGAGAAGCAAATGTTGTGTTGTTATGTGTACAGATAACCTGAAGTGTTGGGAAAGGCATTTTAAACATGTGCTTTGGTATTACAATGGCAGGCTGCAGGCATGTGGTCTTATGAAATATTATAAATTCTGAACCTCTGGCAATTCAATATACCATTTCATAAGGTTCTAAAATACTTTTTTTTTCATAAGTTTCAACATCAATCAGATCACGGTGAACTGAAGCTTGGCCAGTTGCATGTTGGCGAGAAGGCAAACATAATACTGGCTACTTTTTCAGCTTTTCAACCGTGGTAGGACAAAACAAGTGTAACTTACTCTTCTGAACATCCAAGGTGCCTTCTTCCATGATGGTCATAAATTTGGTCGGAGCTGCAGTACAACACCTCCAGTGCTAATGCAGGGTAGCGTGTCAAAATGTTCCATTCCTCTCACTGTTACTACCAATGGATAGTTTTGAAGTGCTTTACCAGGAACTGATAATGAGAGTTGAGGAAAACAAACCGATTGATCATCAGGAACTGAACCATAATTCGTTCATAGCCACCCAACTCAGATTCACTTAACTCAGATGGACAGGGAAAAGATCATACATTGCCCAAATTTAATCATGAAGGATAAAAACAAAACGTGTAGAAACTGCCCTAGCAAAGGTGTTAGTGTTAGAAGATTATACACGAGGTACGCACAAAAAGCTTAGCAATATCAAATACTCTTTTCGCAGCCATACAACATGTGTATTCCATTGATCAAACACAAGGAAAAGGAACACTTTACATCAACCAACTATAGAGATTCAAGAATGAGTTTCACCGTAGCAACACACGGGCATTATACTAGTCTAACACATACGCCATTATTTGCTTTTTTCCCCCAACCCACGCCACCAGGAATTATTTCCTTTTTTCCCCCAACCCACGCCACCAGGAATGATAGTGTATTCGTCCTACGGCTATTGTTATCATACAGTGGTGAGACACATTTCCATTTCAGAGAAGTAAGTTTTTACGCAATTTTTATTCTGTAGGCAACACGCAATTTTCCCTCATCTTTTTATGCATGCACATGTTAACACCACACATTTTTTTTTGCATACCACTATTCTTTGCCTCTTACACTTACCACATGTTTGTATATACTATGTTTTTTAAAGCTTAATCTTTTTAATTACATAACCGTAGGAACATGCTAAGCCAATATGCGAAGCGCTAAAGCCATGCGAAAAACGAGAATGTCATGCCTGGAATCAAGAAGATTGCTGCACAATATGTAAGTGTGTACTTAATCATGCCTAAGATTAAAAACGTCTTTATCTTTGACAAATGACTGGTTTTTTTCTTCATTAAGCCATCTGCACAGTATATGTCATTCACATAAGTTATATGTATATGCGCACAATTTGCTAACAGAATTTGATATCATGACTGATTTTTATTTTTCAACATTTTTTTAAAAGTTATGCATACAATTTTTTGTGCATGTCATTTAATAAGTTAGACTAAGAGATTATTTATACATATATTTTTTGCTTAAGTTATACATATAAATTATTGATAATATCCAGTGTATGGATATAACTTAATACAACAACAGTTTTATCATGCCTAAGATCAAAAAAAGGTTTGATTCTTGACACGAGACTTTTTTGCCTTCACAACTTTTTGCACCGTATAAGTTTATAACCAGCTTCGACTATTCAACCCCCCCCCTCCCCCCCACCATCTAGATCCTATTTAGCTGGGAAAGACCTTGTTGTTCGGGGTGATGTTGTTCATCCTGATACCCATGTAGCCCCTCTTTTACCAGTGTTCATGATGAAGGTTCTAGAGCGTAGATCTTGTAAATTTAAATAAAAGTGTAGCAGCCTATCGTGCAGCCTCGTCAGTTCGATAATGCAAGAACTTATTGCAATTACATGCTACCAAAGTTTAATCCCTCAAACCTCTTGAGTCAATGTTGAGAGGTGAGGTGAAGTGGTAGTTGATGTCGGAGTCGATGTTGAGCCCCTCATGCACCGTCTTCTACTTAGCAAGCATTCTTTGAGCTGCAAAAATCAATATAACTTCCTTTGTCTCGCTAAAGTTATGAATTAGATAGTAACAGAGCAGGCCTTTCTTGACTTTTCTACTCACAAAGATGTAATCGTTTTTGGCATTATGATTTTTCAGGGGGCCTTCAACATTTATAGCCACTGTTTGGCACATACAACCATTCAGACGTACTTGGCGCTCGCTTTATGGCATTTATGCTCAATAGAGGTCTGGATGTAGGCGCTCTCGGCTCATCGGCATCTTGCGCTCTCGCCTCTACACTTTGGTGCATTGCAATGCAAAGCAATGCTTGCATGTATGAAATGAATGCATGAATGGATGAATGCTTTTGCATGAGAGTGAGAGCGGAGTGTTAGCAAGTTAAGTGAAGCACAAGCTTCATTTTAGTCCCACTATGTTTGTGTGATGAAAGCTTCATGAGATAACTGAAATCCAATGATACCAAAGTCAAAATAGAATGTCGGGAGACCAATCAATGAAGTCCAATAGATAGAGAAATCAATTGATATGGCATAGCATTTCCAAATCAATAAGAGTAAATTGTATGCACCATACAACTAGTATTGTTGTATCATTTTAGTCTATAAAACGTGCAAATGGATATATCAAGTTGTCACATACAGTCATATGCGGTCCAAATACACATGCTGGACTGATTTATTGATGTGTTGGCGTATGACGTGGCAACGTTGGTTTGTTTTATGCTAATACCCCCTATGATTTGTTCCCACGTTTCTTTGCAACCATTCTATCCAATCGTTTTTTTCTTGGAGTAAATTATCGTATCGTTTTGACCAGACTAATTGAACGCTGAGTCAAGTTCCCAGTTTCCCACCTTCACAAGTCATGAACATGGAGATGTTGAACTAATAATGTGGACACATGTGGAGACATGTGTTAGGACTGACCCAACACGAGAAGTAGTTCTCTCTTTAAACAACATATACGCTTTGTCCTTAGACCTGCGCGGGCTCGCGGCTTTGTCGATGTTGCTCAGGTGGCTTCAGGCGGCATCCTGCGAGGCTGCCCCATGTACGCCAATGTCAGGGTTGAGTGTGCCGCTACCTACTTGTGACGACCGACCCCCAAATCTCTCGAGTTAATCTTAATCCGAGCCCCTGATCAGTCCTAGTTTTCCCAGCCTAAGTGTTCAACCTCCAGTCTGGTCCCGACCCCTGAGACCCGACCCCTCTCCGCTGGCCTCCAGCTCCGACCCCGCCGACCCCAACTCACCCGCCGGATTCTTCTAAGTCTTCCCCAACACCTCTCTTCAATCTGACCGGTGGACCCACGAGATCTTTTCCCCCAGATCTCCCGCAACAGGCGCACTCGAGTTGCATGCCCGCTTCAGAGTTCCCCGCCGCGTGGCTCAACTCCTCCGACGCCCGCCGCTCCACCTCGTCTTCGGGCCGCGACCGAGTGGATTCTCGCGCCCCCTTCCCCAATCACAGCGGAAACCCCTCTGCAACCTTTCTGCAGCACCTCGCTGCCCGCGCCCATCATCACATCGCCAGATCCCGGCCGTAGAGCCCGATGTCGTCCGTCTTTTCCGTCACTTCGCCACAGTCGCGCCGCCTGGTCTTCGCTACTCGACGATTCCTCCTCCGCCAATCCCGACCACGGCCGCGACAGCTCCTTTTCCCGCCCTGTCAGAAGCCGCCCGACAATCTGTTACTCCGCGCTCGCTCGCGCGCCCGCAGCCGCCTGTCTTCTTACCTGTGCGCCCTCGTTCCTAGCGCCGTTATCCCGGTCACTTCCATCAGCTCCACCGCACGACGACGCCCGCCTCCGCCAAATCTCAACCACCGGCAAACCCGCGCCTGCGCCGCCCTGACGCCAGAGCCCAATGACCGCTGGCGTCATCCCCGAAGTCCTGCTCCACCGCCCTCGTCGCTCAATCGCCGCCCGGGCAGAGCACTCCATCGCTTCTTCCCCGGCCTTCGCGCCGCTCCCCTTCTCCCTCCCGCGCCGCTATAAAAGGGAATGCGCAAGCCCCGCCGGAGTTCCCCTTGCCCTAGCTGCCAGAAGCCGAAGCCGCCCAAGCAGAAGAGCAGCTTCCTCCTTTCTCGCTTGAAGGCAAGCCCCGGATGCATGAAATCCCATTGTTTGCCAAACTTGCGCATGCCTTCTGCATCTTGTCTATGCATTTACGTATAGGAGTTGTTTGGAACCATAGATGCATAACTTAGCTCCCCTGATCTGAACACTAGCTGTTGGATCGAGTAGCTGCTTTGCTTAAATAGGAAGCGGTAAAAGTCGAGTGATTTCCTGTCACTCGCGAGTTGTAGGAGTTGGTTGTCTTCCTCCTGTCGCAACTGTAAGGACGATGGACGGGGCAGGGTTTTGGGTAACTCTTTGGTGGTCGGTTGATCGCCCCGTCTGTCTATGAAACTTGCTAAGGCCCAACAGTGGTGGTGTTCGTGATCAAGTGTTTGAAAGTACTAACCTCATACTTAGTATGGGATGAGGAAGCCTAGTACCGGATTGAACCTAGACGTGAGCGGTCGCCCCATTGTTCTTGGAACGGAGTTTCCCCTGCTAGCTGTCGCACGTGGTGGCAAGCGTGGTCACAGAACGGCAGAGGCCGGGTCTGTGGAACCTTGCACCAAAGGAAATGGGCCCGACACGGGTTAGGGGATTGATGGGGAAGGCCGACACAGGAAGCGACCTTCGTGGTGCGCGGATGTCGTGAGGTTAGGTTCACCATGCATGGTTAAAGAACTCGAATTGATTCGTCTGCCTCTCACAGTTTGAGACTGCTTGATCGCTATGCTACCCTGAGTAAGAAACAAATATGATGATGACATGGTCTTGATGATGTTATATATACCTTTGGTTGGTTCTATGATTGCCTAGAATAGGTTGTAAAACTTAGACCGGATAAGGAACTTAGAACCGGAAGCTAAAACTTGAAAATAGGGTTTTACTTAGTGCTTCTTGGCAAACAAACCCCTCAGCCAAAAAGCCTTGCATGTCTAGATTTGGAGGAGTCGCTTTACTCCTGTCGGTTAAGTCTTGTTGAGCTTAGTAGCTCAGCCTTGTTGTGGCCTTTCTTTTCAGGTGAAACCGCTGCTCCCGAGCCCTTCTCTGTTGGCACTTGGCCGCCCCAACTCCCTCCGGGTTGGATGGTCGAGTGGGATCCCTCCTCGAACGGCGAGGAGAGGGATCACTGACGTCTTGGATGGCCTCACCAAGGATGTCCGACCCCTGCGTTTAGCTTCCGCTCGTTTTTGCCTTCTGTCTGTTTTCTTTTGAACTTTGTAAAACTCTGATGTTTATTTCATAATCAAACTAAACGGTTAAGTTGTTAACTCGGTGGACTTGTTGTATTCGCTGGAACCGCTCACCCTCGTGTGGGTTTGCTAAATGGTCCTGTTCAAGTGGTTAATCGGAAGAAATCCGACGGCACTTCGTGTTTACTCGATTTAGGCATGAGCGTCGCGTATTATGCGGCTAAATCATGTTTAACCGAGTAGATCCGAAGTGGATCCGCCACAGCTGGTACCAGAACTGGTTTAGCCATACAGAGAACACAACAAGCCCTAACACTTCTTTGAAAAGATAAAAGTTGCAAGAAACTCTTTTAAAAAATCTCTTACGATCGTTAAGGATGACTTTAGTGCGAGAGGCCCTGGGGGATTTTGGGGTTGTTTTAGGTGGCTAATATTTATTTGGTTATCTTGCTAACCCTTCCAGCACTTCGCCACGTTTATTATATGTGTGCCGAGTTCCGCATCACGAGTATGCGAGGGTTGATAGGGAGTTCTATTCAAAGGACCCTATCATCGCGGTTGTTTCGCCCACATCTATCATACGTGCGCAGGTTCCGTATGTAATCCATACGAAGGTTGGTACGGTTCGATTCCAACGAGCCTATCAGCACGGTTGTTTGCCACGTCTATTACACGTGCGCTGATTCCGCATCGTGAGTATGCGAAGGGTTATACGGTTCCATTCAAAGGGAACCTATTTCCACGGTTGAGTGCTGTCCATGCAGCCTTGAACGCATGGGTGCCGTTTCTATAGTGAGCGGTAATATTTGGGAACGCTTTCGTGGGTGCTGGCACGAAAGGTTCGTCTGTGGTGGTGTTTTCTGCAGGTACACTAACCGCGTTCGCTTAGGAGACGTTGCTAGAACCGACTAGCTATTATAGGGAGAGATGTACTTGTTGCCTTGCCACCGGCACTAACTGCGTAAGACCAAGTTTTGGCAGTTGTTTTGGTTGAGAACGAGGTAGGCCGTGCATGCGACATAAGCTAAAATCTGTTAAGTCACCTCCCTTAAAAGCAACCTTGCTCGGAGAGCTCTTCTTCAGTTCTAAGGATTTCTAGTTCTTCCAGTGTGTTTTCGGTTAAAAACCGAATGCTTTCTTTGTCCGACCCCTGATCTTTGGAGTCTATCTCACGTGGTTTTTGTTTCTTGGTTCCAGATGGCCGTCCCCGGACACGTTCTGTTTGGAGCGGATGGCACCTTCCATTCCACGTGTCTACACTTCGAGGGCTTCCCCGCGATCTTGTGGGATACCTTGAAATGGTTCGGGTACCAGTCCCCACCGTTGTATGCGGGACGATTGTACCTGGAGCAAGGCGTCCAGACGTGCAACATACAGGCGGTGGTACCTCCTCCTCCTGTGCGGCCCGATTGGCCCTGATTCGGGATATCAGCCTATGGTCTTGCCCCAGAAGACACCTAGGAGTCCGCCGCCCTTCAGCTCCTTACTCGTTTCTGTCAGTTACACCCACTGGAGGTCACCCTAGACCCCATCGGCCTGTTCCCTGCCAGGAACCGGTTGGATCCGGCGTGGCTTGACCGCGTCGGAAATATCGAGGTGCTGGCCACCACCTACTCTATGGTCACCATCTCCACCAACATCAGGTGTATGACAGCCCTCTATCGGCTGATCGAGCTCCAAGGAAGAGCCATGACCATTCTTGCTCGGACCGCCGTGGATGCTCAAGGACACCTCCAGGCAGCCAGAAGAGACCTGGTAGGCCAAACCTATCAGCTTATCCAACGAGGCGTTCAGATCCATGACATGCAAGACAGGATCTCTGAGCTCGAAGGAGAAGTAGCCGACCTGGTGGACGGCATGATCGAGCTGTCGGAGGAGAAAATGGAAGTGGAGATGGAGCTGGCGGTTGCCAATGCTCATCTGGACGAGCACCAAGCCGAGCTCGACGATATGCATGCCCTCCATATGCACCTAGAAGCTCAAGAGGACCCCGAGGAGGATGAGGGAGCGTCCAGTATGGACATTGAAGAAGACGGCACCCCTTCTCCTACTCATAGTGTTCATTTGTAGATGGAGAGTTGCAAGGAACTACTTCTTTTGTTGTACTCCTCGGCAGCCTAAATTTTGGAAAGATCTGTAATAGGTTAGCCTTGAGTCGAGTACTCCCTGTGTTTGGAACACCTCTGTAAAAAGATCTCAATGAAATCAAATCCTGAGTCTGACCTTTAACCCTTTGCAAGGTGATGGAATAAGTGAGTTGTGTTGCGACCACACACTCTGTTTTCTATGGGTCTGTTCAAGTTTGGCCGACCTCGGTTCGCGAGATCGGATGCGCCCGACCCCTCGAGGCAGTTCTCCGCCTCGCCCGACCTTTCGAGGCAATCTCCGCCTCGCCCGACCCCTTTTTAGATTGGATCGTTGCCGACCCCTTTTTCTCGGGATGATCGCCTAGCCCGACCCTGTGGCTTAAGTTCGGATGTAAGGAAATTCTAGGAGTCTGAGTACGGTATGGTTCGCCCGAAGTCAAGTACACAGCTAAGATAGATGCTAACTAACATGGCAATGCGGAGAGTGTATCTTCCCTTATGAGGACGTGTGTTGCATTATCAGCAAGAGTTGCATCGGAGAAATTTTAACTTATGCGTTCCATCTGTTGGAGTACTTCTAAGATTATGAATTTAATGGAACGTTAACTCTTGCAGATGGCGCATCGCACTAGATCTGGTTCTGTGCCCGGCAGCAGCGAGCAGAGACAGGATCTTCCCCCACCCCCGCCCTTGTCTCCACTAGAGGCAATCTTAGTGGCTCAGACCGAGCTGCTGAGGCATCTTGTACAAGGACAACAGCAGCAGCCCCATGGCTGAAGGGCTCAGCAGCAGCCCCATGTTGCTCGCTATGAGGACTTCTTGGGGACACAGCCCCCTTTGTTTCAGAAGACACAAGAACCGCTCGACACCGACGCCTGGGTTCGTACGATTGAATCCAAGTTCGAGCTCCTCACCGCCCCGTGCCCCGACCATAACAAGGCCCGGTTTGCGGCTCAACAGCTGCGTGGTTCCGCCCGGCTCTGGTGGGACCACTACCATGCTATGTTGCCGGCTGGCCATGTGGTCAGCTGGAACGAGTTCAAGACCGCGTTCAAAGCGCATCACATCCCGGAAGGTCTCCTGGAGCGTAAACTCAACGAGTTCCTGGCTCTTACCCAGGGAACCCGAGATGTCCTGCACTACGCCCAAGCTTTCAATGACTTGTGCCGTTATGCTAGCTATCATGCGGACACGGACGAGAAGAAGCGGGACAGATTCCACCGAGGACTGAGTTTGGAGCTCAGAGAGAGGTTGAACCCCATCAAGGTGGATACCTACAACGAGTTGGTCAACCTGGCCATCTCTCAAGAGGATTGCATGCAGGCTCTCAAAGCCGACCAGAAGAGGAAGGCCTCCGTGGCATTTCCGAGCCAGCCAACTCGAAGGTTCCGGATGGTTCCTCCACAAGCGCCCAGCCGACCCCAGCAGTCGGGAAGGTGGATCGCCCGACCCCCACCAGCAGCAGCGCCCCATTTTCCTGGCTTCCAACCACAGGAGCCCCGGCCGACCCCACCAGCACCACCGCATCCTGCAACTGGTAACCGCTGCTTCACCTGCGGCAATGAAGGGCATTTTGCTAAGGACTGCCCCAGGAACAGAAATCAGCAGCATGGCCAGAACCCCATGGCGAGCAGAGGAAGAAGGCCCAAGGTGCAAGTTCGACAAGGACGGCTCAACTACACCAGCTTGACCGAACTCCCCGAAGGTGCGTCAGTGATGACGGGTACTTTCCTTATCTTAAATCAAGCTGTTGTTGTGTTGTTTGATTCGGGAGCCTCTCATAGCTTTATCAAGAGTAAGACTAGAGAAAGATGTGAGCTGGATGTCGGTCACACTAAGGAATCCTATGTGATCGCCACTCCAGGAGGAAAGATAGCCTCGGATCAGATCATTACTCTTGTACCTCTCCAGCTAGGCCAAACTCTTTTTAAGGAGAATCTTATCATCCTTGACCTGGAAAGAATAGATATCATTCTTGGAATGGATTGGATGACCAGACACCAAGTGGTTCTAGATACCGCTGCCCGAACTCTCCACCTCAACTCGCCCTTCCATGGCAGTTCTACCCTGTTCTTGAACCCTCCTAAATTCGCACTTCCTTGTGCGTACCCTCTATCGGAAGCCCGGCTAGAAAGCCTCCCTGTTGTCTGTGAATACCCGGATGTGTTCCCAGAGGACTTGCCTGGCATGCCACCTGATAGAGACGTGGAGTTTTCCATAGAGTTGATCCCCGGCACCGCTCCGATATCCAAGAGACCCTATCGGATGCCGCCTGCTGAGTTGGCCGAGTTGAAGACCCAGTTGCATGATCTGTTGGAAAAAGGCTTCATCCGACCCAGCACATCACCTTGGGGTTGCCCCGCCCTGTTTGTGAAGAAGAAGGATGGGAGTCTCCGCATGTGTGTGGACTAACGACCCCTCAATGCGGTGATCGTCAAGAACAAGTACCCACTGCCACGCATCGATGTCTTGTTTGATCAGTTAGCTGGAGAAAAAGTGTTCTCCAAGATCGATCTTCGTTCAGGTTATCACCAAATCAAGATCCGACCCTGCGACATACCGAAAACAGCTTTCTCTACTAGATATGGACTCTACGAGTACCTGGTCATGTCTTTTGGACTCACCAATGCACCCACCTATTTCATGTACCTCATGAACTCGGTGTTCATGCCCGAGCTGGACAAGTTTGTAGTGGTGTTCATTGATGATATCCTAGTGTACTCGAAGAACAAAGAAGAACATGCCGATCATCTTCATGTAGTTCTCCAACGGCTGAGAGATCATCAACTCTATGCCAAGTTCTCCAAGTGTGAGTTCTGGTTAGATAGTGTCAAGTTTTTGGGACACACTATCTCCAAGGATGGCATAGCTGTCGACCCCAGCAAGGTACAGGAAGTTATGGACTGGAAGCCTCCTGCCTCAGTGCACCAGATCAGAAGTTTCCTTGGACTGACAGGCTACTATCGGCGTTTCATACCGGATTTCTCCAAGATAGCTAAGCCGATGACAGAGTTGTTGAAGAAAGAGGTCAGATTCGTGTGGGACGACAAGTGTGAAGAAGCCTTCAAGACCCTGAAGCACTTGCTGACCACAGCCCCAGTTTTGGCTCAGCCCGACCCCTCTAGGCCGTTTGACGTGTACTGTGACGCCTCTGGCACTGGACTGGGGGTGTGTTCTTATGCAAGACAACCGAGTCATTACCTATGCCTCACGGGCGTTACGACCTCATGAGTTGAACTACCCGACCCATGATCTTGAGTTGGCAGCGGTGATCCATGCCTTAAAGATATGGAGACACTATCTGATGGGCACTCACTGCAACATCTACACCGACCACAAGAGCCTCAAGTACATCTTCACTCAAGCCGACCTCAACATGCGCCAAAGGAGATGGTTAGAGTTGATAAAAGACTATGAATTGGAAGTTCACTATCATCCCGGCAAGGCCAACGTGGTGGTCGATGCTCTTAGTCGCAAGAACTGTTGCAACTGCTTGTTGGCAACAACCTTCACTGAGACTTTGTGTCACGAGATGGGAAAACTTAGTTTGGAGATTATTCCCTATGGAACCCTCGGCCACATCACCCTTAACTCGGTTTTGGAAGACCAAATAAGGTCAGCACAAGTGGAGGATGAGGAAGTAAAGCAGATCACAAAGAAGATCTCCTTGAAGTATGAAGGGTATAAGCATTTTCGACAGGATGAGACTGGGAAGGTGTATTATGGAAACCGACTGGTTGTACCAGCTGACCCCAACCTTAAGAAGCAGATCCTAGATGAAGCTCATCTCTCCAAGTTCTCAATTCATCCTGGCAGCAATAAGATGTACCATGATCTCCGTCGAACCTTTTGGTGGAGTGGAATGAAGCCGGAAATTGCTCGGTATGTTTCAGAGTGTGACACCTGTCAACGTGTCAAAGCCAGCCATCTAAAGGTAGCAGGGACCCTGCAGCCCCTACCTATTCCCTCTTGGAAATGGGAAGACATCAGCATGGACTTCATAGTTGGACTGCCCCTTACATCACAGCGACATGACTCCATCTGGGTTATAGTGGACCGCCTGACCAAGTCTGCCCACTTCCTTCCTGTCCGCACCACCCACACAGTCAAGCAGTATGCAGAGTTGTACTTCGACCGCATAGTTTCCCTACACGGTGTACCTAAGACCATCATCTCTGATCGAGGAATTCAGTTTGTGGCACACTTTTGGGAGCAGCTACAAGCATCCATGGGCACCAAGCTCATCCGTAGCTCAACCTATCATCCTCAAACCGATGGTCAAACCGAAAGAGTCAATCAAATCCTTGAAGACATGTTAAGAGCTTGTGTCATCCACTATGACAAGAATTGGGACAAGTGCTTGCCCTTGGCAGAGTTCTCCTACAACAATAGCTACCAGGCCAGTTTGAAGATTGCACCGTTTGAAGCCTTATATGGCCGGAGATGTCGAACACCTTTGAATTGGTCACAAACTGGAGAAAGACAGATCTATGGCCCTAACTTAGTGGTAGAAGCCGAAGAGCAAGTAAGGGTAATTCAAGCAAATCTCAAGGCTGCCCAATCTCGACAAAAGAGTTATTCCGACAGGCGAAGAAGGCCCCTACAGTTTGACATTGGTGATCATGTGTATTTTCGAGTCTCCCCGACCAAAGGAGTGCAACGGTTTGGAGTGAAAGGAAAGTTGGCTCCCCGCTACATTGGCCCTTATGAGATTGTGGAGATCTGTGGACCCGTTGCTTACCGGATCCAACTCCCAGAACAGCTATCGGCCATACACGATGTCTTCCATGTGTCTCAACTGAAGAAATGTGTTCAAGTCCCAACCGGGATCTTAGAGCAAGAGCAGCTTCAGATAGAGCCCGACCTAACCTACACCGAGTACCCAGACAGAGTTCTTGACCAGAAGGAGAGGCATACCCGGCGCCAAATGGTCAAAATGTACAAGATCCTCTGGAGGAACCACACGGAGGATGAAGCAACGTGGGAAACAGAAGAGTATTTGAACAAGCACTTCCCAGGTTTTCTATCTCGTCAAGGAGGTGAGAACTGTACACCCTACTCTTACACCTGAATCTCGGGACGAGATTCTTTTTAAGAGGGGTAGGCTGTGACGACCGACCCCCAAATCTCTCGAGTTAATCTTAATCCGAGCCCCTGATCACCTGTCCTAGTTTTCCCAGCCTAAGTGTTCAACCTCCCGTCCAGTCCCGACCCCTGAGACCCGACCCCTCTCCGCTGGCCTCCAGCTCCGACCCCGCCGACCCCAACTCACCCGCCGGATTCTTCTAAGTCTTCCCCAACACCTCTCTTCAATCTGACCGGTGGACCCACGAGATCTTTTCCCCCAGATCTCCCGCGACAGGCGCACTCGAGTTGCATGCCCGCTTCAGAGTTCCCCCGCCACGTGGCTCAACTCCTCCGACGCCCGCCGCTCCACCTCGTCTTCAGGCCGCGACCGAGTGGATTCTCGCGCCCCCTTCCCCAATCGCAGCGGAAACCCCTCTGCAACCTTTCTGCAGCACCTCGCCGCCCGTGCCCATCATCACATCGCCAGATCCCGGCCGTAGAGCCCGATGTCGCCCGTCTTTTCCGTCACTTCGCCACAGTCGCACCGCCTGGTCTTCGCTACCCAACGATTCCTCCTCCGCCAATCCCGACCACGGCCGCGATAGCTCCTTTTCCCACCCTGTCAGAAGCCGCCCGACAATCTGTTGCTCCGCGCTCGCTCGCGCGCCCGCAACCGCCTGTCTTCTCACCTGTGTGCCCTCGTTCCTAGCGCCGTTATCCTAGTCACTTCCATCAGCTCCACCGCACGATGACGCCCGCCTCCGCCAAATCTCAACCACCGGCAAACCCGCGCCTGCGCCGCCCTGACGCCAGAGCCCAATGACCGCTGGCGTCATCCCCGAAGTCCTGCTCCACCGCCCTCGTCGCTCAATCGCCGCGCAGGCAGAGCACTCCATTGCTTCTTCCCCGGCCTTCGCGCCGCTCCCCTTCTCCCTCCCGCGTCGCTATAAAAGGGAATGCGCAAGCCCCGCCGGAGTTCCCCTTGCCCTAGCTGCCATTTCTCTTGCTCCCTGTTCGAGCTCCCAGCGCCACCACACTAAGTCCCTGAGGAACTCTCCTCTCCGCTCCACACCATTTTTCCCCAAGCCACCCAGCCGCTTGCTCCTCCGTGCTGCATAAGAGCTTACTTGTGATCCACAAGAAGCACCGCCGCCGCCAGAGCACTGCCGGACCTCACCGTTGTTCAAAGCCTTAGTCCCTCCGCCCAAGTCTGCTTCATCCCAACCCCAAGCTTTCCTTGTGAGACGAAGGTAAGCTGCCGACCCCTTGTCCGCCTCGTCCGACCCTTCTGACATCCGACCTTTGTCCATCTCATTTGACCCCTTTTGTTCGTCCGACCCTTGTCCGCTTCACCCGACCCCTCTTATCCGCCCGACCCCGGTTCCGTCTCGTCTGACCCTGTCTATTCCGCTGACCCTTTTCCGCCTCGCCCGAGGACTCGGCTGTATCCTTTTTCTTCGAACCGAGGGTGTATGTGTAAAACTTGGGGACCTTTCAGCGTTGAGTCTGAGGACCCCTAGCACACCAATTCCTCTAGTCTAAGGACCCGATCATAAGTTCTTTTCCTTCAACCCTTACCTCTTGATCTCCACCAACTCCATCAAGCCTCCCCACCCTCATGTTACTTGTCGCAAGTTTCTGGGCTCAGACTTGCAAGTGTTGCTGTTGAAATAACCGTCTATGCTAACTCTTGCATTGCATTTTCGCGTAGAGCTGCGTCTCGCCGACGGCTACTACGAGCTGCACCCGGCGCCAGAAGCCGATGGTGTAGCTGAGCTCCTGCCCCCAGAAGCCGAAGCCGCCCAAGCAGAAGAGCAGCTTCCTCCTTTCTCGCTTGAAGGCAAGCCCCGGATGCATGAAATCCCATTGTTTGCCAAACTTGCGCATGCCTTCTGCATCTTGTCTGTGCATTTACGTATAGGAGTTGTTTGGAACCATAGATGCATAACTTAGCTCCCCTGATCTGAACACTAGCTATTGGACCGAGTAGCTGCTTTGCTTAAATAGGAAGCGGTAAAAGTCGAGTGATTTCCTGTCACTCGCGAGTTGTAGGAGTTGGTTGTCTTCCTCCTGTCACAACTGTAAGGACGATGGACGGGGCAGGGTTTTGGGTAACTCTTTGGTGGTCGGTTGATCGCCCCGTCTGTCTATGAAACTTGCTAAGGCCCGACAGTGGTGGTGTTCGTGATCAAGTGTTAGAAAGTACTAACCTCATACTTAGTATGGGATGAGGAAGCCTAGTACCGGATTGAACCTAGACGTGAGCGGTCGCCCCATTGTTCTTGGAACGGAGTTTCCCCTGCTAGCTGTCGCACGTGGTGGTATGCGTGGTCACAGAACGGCAGAGGCCGGGTCTGTGGAACCTTGCACCAAAGGAAATGGGCCCGACACGGGTTAGGGGATTGATGGGGAAGGCCGACACAGGAAGCGACCTCCGTGGTGCGTGGATGTCGTGAGGTTAGGTTCACCATGCATGGTTAAAGAACTCGAATCGATTCGTCTGCCTCTCACAGTTTGAGACTGCTTGATCGCTATGCTACCCTGAGTAAGAAACAAATATGATGATGACATGGTCTTGATGATGTTATATATACCTTTGGTTGGTTCTATGATTGCCTAGAATAGGTTGCAAAACTTAGACCGGATAAGGAACTTAGAACCGGAAGCTAAAACTTGAAAATAGGGTTTTACTTAGTGCTTCTTGGCAAACAAACCCCTCAGCCAAAAAGCCTTGCATGTCTAGATTTGGAGGAGTCGCTTTACTACTGTCGGTTAAGTCT
The DNA here is from genome assembly GCF_000263155.2 of Setaria italica. Taxonomy (NCBI): domain Eukaryota; kingdom Viridiplantae; phylum Streptophyta; class Magnoliopsida; order Poales; family Poaceae; genus Setaria; species Setaria italica. The sequence continues at coordinate 25,059,636 of NC_028458.1, read as the reverse complement.
TGTTGAGCTTAGTAGCTCAGCCTTGTTGTGGCCTTTCTTTTCAGGTGAAACCGCTGCTCCCCAGCCCTTCTCTGTTGGCACTTGGCCGCCCCAACTCCCTCCGGGTTGGACAGTCGAGTGGGATCCCTCCTCGGACGGCGAGGAGAGGGATCACTGACGTCTTGGATGGCCTCACCAAGGACGTCCGGCCCCTGCGTTTAGCTTCCGCTCGTTTTTGCCTTCTGTCTGTTTTCTTTTGAACTTTGTAAAACTCTGATGTTTATTTCATAATCAAACTAAACGGTTAAGTTGTTAACTCGGTGGACTTGTTGTATTCGCTGGAACCGCTCACCCTCGTGTGGGTTTGCTAAATGGTCCTGTTCAAGTGGTTAATCGGAAGAAATCCGACGGCACTTCGTGTTTACTCGATTTAGGCATGAGCGTCGCGTATTATGCGGCTAAATCATGTTTAACCGAGTAGATCCGAAGTGGATCCGCCACACTACTCCCCCACCCTCGTGTCCTCGCTAGTCCAGTTGGCTCTAAACCTCGCCTTCTCCTCTGTGACCACGGCCGCCCCTGCTTCCATGGACACTGCAGTTTGCCTTCAGGAGATGCCTCCGCGCACCTGGTTAGCACCTGTTGTGTCTTGTTTCGGATTCGATTTCCTTCTCTTCTGTTGCCGTTCCTTGAATTTTCTCTTCTTATTGTCTGGTTTGGCTGCTGGATAAGTCTTGCTGCTGGTCCTTGTGGGATTGTTGGTTGCTGTACTCTTGCTGCTGGTCCTTAGCAGTTAAGGACAGTGGGTACTGCTGGTCCTTGGCAGTGGGGTTGCAGCTGCTGGTTGTTGACTGGAGGACAGTGGGGCTGCAGCATATGCTTGCTGCAGCACCACTTTTGTTGACTACTTTTAGGGTAGGACAGTCTTAGGAATCTTAGGCTAGATAGAACAGCATCAAAAAAGCATAGTCTATGCCTTGATGTTTGGCTGGTTGGCTGCTTGGCCAGCTATAAATATGTATCCCCAACCCTTGGTTGGATATGGTATTGTGGAAAGAAAACCCAGAAAATTGTCTCAATTCTTCCTAGTGCCATCCTCTCGATGAGAGTTACAGTTCAGATCCTAACAACTGGTATCAGAGCTGTACTATCCTGTAGCTTGAACATCTCCTGTTCACATCCCTTCCCAGCCACCCTTCGTCCCCAGCCGGTAGCAGAAACACTGGCTGTCCCTGCTCACTCCTCTCCCTCTACACAGATGAGCGGCAGCTCGTCGGAAGCAGCCTCTTCCCCACGCAGCCCCCTAGTGGCGCGCTATGTTCGCAGGACAGTCTCAACACTCGGTCGCCTCGAGCGCGTGGCGTCGGTAGGAGGCCGAGCTTGCTGTGGCAGAGGAGCGTACCCAAGTGGCGGCAGAGACCGCTGCGGCGGCGGCAAGGGCGTCGAGGTTGGCGGCGGCGGAGCTGGCTGCAGCGAGGGTAGAAGCGAAAGCGGCGGCGGTGGCAGATGCCACATGTGCGGCGGCAGCAGAGCTCGAGACTCTACGTGGAGGTAGCATCAGCAGCGCTACCTCAGCCGATGGCGGTGCCGACGTAGAGCTCGTGCTAGCAAGGGAGGCAGCACAGGAACGGGCGGCGCAATGGGCAGCCGTGCACCCCCGCGGGCGCGGCGGCGGCAGCCCAGACGGGCGTGCACGCGCTGGCGGTGCTCCTGGCAGGGGCGCGTGCGACGACCGTGTTCCTGATGGACATGGTGACTGCGACTCCCAGGGCGACCCGCACATCGACCTCGCACTGGAGGTCCAGCGATTGCGGGAGAGGGCTTCCCAGCTGGAGGCGGAGATGGAGTTCGATCAGCGGCGTGGCAGCTGGGTCGACGGAGAGCGCAGCCCTTACAGGCTGCATGGCTCTCCCTCCCCAGACCACCGTCATGGTCGCCACGGGACCCATGCTGTTGTCAGGGAAGTCGGCCCCGGTGGTGGGTGGCCTACCCTCACCAAGACCAACTACGTCGAGTGGGCTGTGGTGATGAGGGTGAGGCTCCAGGTGGGGCACATGTGGGAGGCAGTCCGGTACGGTGACGTCGACTACGATGAGGATCGACGGGCGCTGGACGCCCTCATCGCTGCAGTCCCGCCCGCGATGCTATTCTCACTTTCCCAGAAGCGGACTGCCAAGGAGGCTTGGGAAGCCATCGCTGCGGCACACATCGGCAGCGACCGCGCCCGCAAGTCCACACTACAGGCACTTCGCAAGGAGTGGGAGAACCTGGCCTTCAAGCCAGGTGAGGACGTTGATGACTTTGCTCTCCGTCTCAACACTCTGTTGCAGAAGATGGTGCAGTACGGAGATGACACCGACGGCGAGGAGAGAGTTGTCGAGAAGCTCCTCCGCTGTGTACTCAAGAAGTACAAGCCGATCGCTCGCTCGATCGAGTCTCTGTTGGACCTCTCCAGGATGTCGATCGAGGAGGCGATAGGTCGCCTCAAGGTCGTCGACAGCGACGAGTCACAACCTCCCTCAGGGCCTGTCATCATTGGCAGGAAGCTCCATTTCACTCAGGAGCAGTGGGAGGCCCGCCAGGGTGATCAGAAGAAGAGGGAGCCTTCTTCCTCGACAGGCGGCCGCAGGCGCCGCAAGCCATGCAAGGCGCCCAAGGCGCGAGGAGGCGCCCAGGGTGGTGCTAGCGGCACGCGAGGAGGCGCCCAGGGTGGTGCCGCCGGCGAGCACAAGCCGCCACGAGACGACGCGTGCCGCAACTGTGGCAGGCTTGGCCATTGGGCCAAGGACTGTCGACAGCCAAGATGTGGCTAGGCTCACGTCGCACTAGCGGAGGAGGAGGAGCCGGCTCTGCTCCTGGCACATGCAAGCATCGAACTAACTCCAGCGGCATCGGCCGCAGCGGTTCTCCTCCACCTTGACGAGTCGAGGGCACATGCCTTCCTCGGCGACGGCTCCAGCAAAGATAAGACTGAGGGGTGGTGCCTGGACACCGGCGCTACCCAGCACATGACCGGTTGGTGGGAGTTCTTCACCGAGCTTGACTCTAGCGTTCGAGACATCGCCAAGTTTGGGGATGCCTCCGGCGTAGAGATCAAGGGCGTTGGCTCCGTCATCTTAATCATGTACTTGTTTTAGGGAAACCAACACCCTACTAAAACTTTTCTACTCAGCTTTACCCAGCCACCCTCCTCTACGGTCACTGACGCGTGGGGCAAGGGTCAATAGATCCAGGCCGGTCAAGATCGAGTCAAAGCCGGAGTTCACCGGCTTTGACCGGCGATATCTCACCAGCGGTGAGCCGGCCGGCGACGACGACACGCCCAAGGTGATCAGCGACATCAGGCGCATATACCCATGTGCTTGTCGTGCATGGACGTCGGTCGGAGTGAAGCGTCCCCATATAAGTAGAGACTAAATGTGATGCAAATATCAGTCCCAGGAGGCTGATAACACATTTATTTGACAGATAATTCAGTTATCGTACAACTCCCAATGGAGTGGGCGTGAAAGCCACGCAGCGATAATAAGCAAATAAACAACAGCGGCTAACCAAGCGACTACCAAAAGACAGCACTCGGGACTACACGGCAGCAGCAGCATCTTGGAAAGGCCAACACCACAGGCAGCGTTGGGTGCGGACACAACCTCTACTCAAAGTCCTCGGCGACAAAGTCCAGGTCTTCCTCTGTAGCAACGAAGCAAGGGTGAGTACAAACGTACTCAACAAGTCCAACCCCATCCACGGAGGGGGATACAAACAAGTATATGCACAGGATATAACAAGGATAGGCTAAGGTTCATTTGCAATAAAGCTAGATTTTCAACACATGCATGGGCTTATTTTCAAAGGAGTTTTGGGTAGAATTGTTGTTTAGTAACTGAAACATTGAGTGGGTTTGATCCTACACAAAGGATCCAAATTTTATCGCTATCAGACTCCCCGTCCGCCATAGCTCACGGCACAACTGCCGGACACTTCCAAAATTTAAAACACACACACACACATGAAACCATCCATCCCCAAGTGCTAGTTATGTGACCAAGCCATAACTCGTCCAATGCTATGGACACGGCTACCCGCATAGATTTTAACTCTGCAGAGGTTGTACACTTTTCCCACAAGTAGGGTACCGCAGCACGATCACCTTAGTGCCGGTGCGGATCCTAACAAAGCCATTACCCACCTTAACTAAGACTGTCTAGTCCACACGGAAGCACCCAAGGAGTTCACGGCTCATCCACGAGACCGTAACTGGGACCTAAGTCACCAAGATCTTATTCCTTTTCCATGGGCTCCCGTTGCTCTCCAGCACACCTGAAGACTATCAGTTCAGCTAGTGGGATTTATGCTAAGCCGTTGCCCATACAATGGTCGAGTGGTTGCACGATGGTTGAATTAGGCAAGATGACACATCAACTCGGTCCTTAGCCATGACAAGATGGATATTTCCCAACCTTGCTCAACCACTAAGGTACGAGCTCAACACCTGGCATTTCACACAAGAAACACCCATCCATCTCATCTACACATTCCTTGCCTTTGAACCCGGAAAACCATTTTCCCATTTGAACACACACACATATTTATTCTCCAAATAAACCATTGTAATAATGATTGAGGTTGAGTAGCAATTTCCTAAGCGTTTTAGCAGTGGTTATCATCTAAATAGAGTGAGTCATATTTAGAGATAAACATAGGACAACAAGGAATGTTCATAACAATCAAGGGGTGGCTATCCAACCATGTCTTGCAATAAAACAATATTTATTTTGTAAAACAGGCCAATAGGTTGTGTTTGAAAAAGCTAGGTATTAAGTATGCATCAAAGGGTGAGATTGGACTTGCCATCTTCAATGCCTTCCGGGAGTTCCGGCTCGTGCTGTTGGTCCTCGGGCTCGGGCTCGCGGTCAAACCCCTCCTCGGGCTCCTCCTCGGGTACTCCACGATCTACGGCACACACAAACGGGCACACAAATAAATAAAAGAAAATCGGTTTTTATCCGTTGAGCTCCGAATAGAAAACGCGAACGGAAAATAGGTAGAAAGAGTATTTTTTGGGAAATTTGGACATGGATTGGCGGAAGTGTACTAGAGGATGATGTGGTTGAATTTGGGATTAATTGGGGGAACTTTAACGTATGAAATGACGAGTTAAACATGGATTAGGGCTTAAAAAGAAGGGTTAGGACTGTTTTGCGATAACCCAGGGATCTATTTGTAAATATTTTTGGAGGTAGAGGGGCTTATTTGCGAAAAGAGTTATGAGTGTGGTGGAAGGACTAATTTGTAATTTGGTGAAAGTTGGGGGTTAGATCATAAATCTGGGGCCCCTTAGCTCCTTCTCCCTAGGAACAGAGAGAGGAAGAGAGGTGGGAGGTGCCCGGCGGTGCCCGCCCGGCCGGACCTCGCCGGTGGCAAGCCGAGGCCCGGGGGGGGGGCGGTGGAGGAAAGGATGGAGAGCCCATTT
>NC_028458.1:25048716-25053579 GCF_000263155.2 Setaria italica | reverse complement strand
AGAGAGGAGGAGGAGGAAGAAGAAAGAAGAAGGAGAAAGGAGGGAAAAGAAAAAGAAAAAAAAGGGGAAAAAAGAGAAAGAAAAAGGGGGAGACCGGCGGCGATTGCGGCACACGGTCGGAGCACGCGCGCAGCGTCTGACGACGGCACACGGTGAAAATTACAGGCACAAATAAAAATGATGGTTGTCGGCTTGGATGCCGGGACGGCGAAATCGCCGGAAAGATTTTAGATTTCCAGGAGCTCAGCGGTAAAAAGATTTTGAAAGCGATTTTTAACGGGTGATTTTAGGTTGGTGATTTTGCGGATGTTACATGGAGCAAGGCCAGCGGCGAGTGGTGGCGCGATGGGGGCAGCAACGCAATGAACCACCGCAACAAGTCACCGGAAAAGCAAAGACGAGGGGGAGATGAGAATCAGTGCGTCGTGCGTAGCTCACCAAGACGGTCGGCTTGGGGAGAGGTGGCCGGAGCTAGGCCGTCAACATGAGGGTGGCCAACGGCGGCTCGCGGCACCTGGCGGATGGGGAAACTTCAACCTGCGGGCGCAGGAGCCATGGCTGGCAGCGAGGAGTGGCTGAGGGTGGAGCTGGAGAGGCGAGGGAGGTCCGGTTGGTGGCGATTTGATTTTGGTGGAGGGAGAGGGGCGAATTTGGGCAGCGGATCAAAGGTGCTCAACTTGGCTCTGCTTTTGGATTGGCCCGACTGGAGGAAGAAGAAAGGAGGAGAATGAGGAGGAGGAAAAGATGAGGCAAACGACGTGGAAAGGATAAGAGGGTGCAACCCCACAGCCCCAGTGGGTGGGGGCGACGAGGTCCGACGAGCAGGAGCCGCGTGACTGACGTGGGCAGGGGCAGCGTGGCCACGTCCAAGGGGGGCGAGGGTGGCGCTGCTTCGGAGGGCGACGACGGCATGGGTAGCACACTAGCGTGGCTCTGTTGGGCGAGGGCCACGTGGGGAGCGCAGCGCCGACTTGTGAGGGCAGCGCGATGCCGGCGGGCGACGGCTAGAGGGAGGAAATGGAGACAGCGAGAGCGGAAAGGAAAAATTAGAAATAAACCGGTACGTTGTGTAACGAGTGGCAAAGGTGGGTAAATAACCCCTAACTCCATGAGGAAGTCTGAAAATGATGTTTTTGGAGCAACCCCTAAGGTACTCTAGGAAAAATGTGGATCTGACCCCTAGCTCCTTATTTTTTCTAGAGCTGGAGTTTGTGGAGCTGGACATGTTTGGCAGGTAATTTTGTAGAGTTGGTGAAGTGGAGCTATTTTTTCTGGAGTGGAGTGCTGCAAAACACCCCCTATATAACATGTGCATCAATATTTTCTTAGAGCAACTTCAACCGATTGAGTAAAATAATCTCTGTTTTCTATATTCCTTGTTAAAGGGGATTGGGGTAAAAGCAATCCTTCAACATATTGATAAAACAATTCCATTTCCCTACATTTTTTCCTCAATGAGAAAAACTACCTCGATCTCCCCTTTATTAAGGGGATTATATCCCTCTCACCTTTCCTTCATTTTCTCTCCTGCCCACAGCCCCACACCGTCCGTTCTCCATTGTCTGGTGAGATTAGCCTCGCATGGTCACCGTTTTGTTGCACGCCGCCGCCCACTTTAGCCTGGCCTTGCACCGCTGCCATTGCCAGGTCGTGACTCATCATGTTTCACTGCCCGCACCACCCTGGTGGCACGCTGCAGCCCATGCCTGGCTAGGGCTTGTTGCACGTTGTCACCCGTGCTAGCCTGGCCGTGGCTCATTGCGTGCTGCCGCCCATGCTAGGCCCCCGGTTGCCCCCGCATGGGTGAGCCACTCGCGTCCCTTACTGGCGGGCCTGCCCACATGGCCCACTACCAGCATGTTGTTGGCTTGGGCCTGGTGCGCCGGCGTAGCAAGGCCAGCGGTCGGCTGCCGCTGCTGGCTGCCGCATCCATAGTGAGCCTGCTTGGAGGAGTTGAGACAGGAGAAAGGAAGAAGACAGATGGATAGACTCTATGATAGATGGCCCCACATGTAGGAGGAAATGAAAAGGGTAAGGGCAAGGGAGATTTGCTACAGCAAAGAGGATTCCCTATACCAAATTCCCTAAAACAAGTACATGATTAAGTCATGGTAAACATGTTAATAACACTACAGGTATTATTCTTCTAAATTTTTGTATGGTCAAAATATCTATTTTTTTGAATTTTAAAGTTAACATAGTATTATGACCATTGTAACCTATTATTAAGTTAAAATCAATAACTTTACCATGTTTGATATTTGACCACATCTGATATTTTTATAGTGTATATCTAATAAACATGAAGCTAGCAAATTGTGTTTCTAATTTTTATGAATGTTATTTGATTTACTATGCAATAAATTAATACAATAGCAGTTGTAAAAGAAAGAAAAATAAAAAGATGTTTGGGCGGAAAACTGAAATAGGAGTATGCAACCCTTTAGTACCGGGTGGGGGCAGCACTTGGTACTAAAGGTGTCCTTTTCATTTTGTGTGCACGGAGAACCCTTTAGTACTGGGTGGGGGGAACACCCGGTACTAAAGGCCCCCCCTATAGTACCGGGTGGTATTTTTGCCCGGTACAGGAGGGGAGGGTTAAAGCCGGTGCACATCTCTTCTTCCTCCTACACTTAGCCATTTCCTCGCCTCCTCGATCCGCCACCGCCGTCTCCTTGCCTCGCCGATCCGGTGCTGCCGCAACCTGTGTGTGTGTGTTTGTGTGTATGGAAGATTAGGTTTTGATTCGCGGCGCCCTCTCCTTTTGGCCTTTAAGGTGGCGGTCAAGTACGATGTAGTTCTGGTTCGCAGTGCTGCTGCTGCTGCCGCCCCCGTCACCCCCGTCTAGCGTAGCGACCACCATTCAGATTTGTAGAGGCTGGGTGTGCGATGCCATCCCGGCCCCATCGCTGCCCTTGGGTCCCCAGCCGCCGCTGTCTTCGCACGCTGCCGTCCCTCGGGTCCTCGCCGCCCCCACACTACATGTCGCCGCACCCGCACGTCGCCGCCCGGCCAGCCCCCATTGCCGCCCCCATCACCACCCCTGTCGTCGACCGCTGTCGTAGCCCTCGGCCCGTTGAGTGCCCCACGGTCCCGACCGCTTCAGTGCTGCGGGCAAGCAGACTCGCGGCCGGCCGCGGGCTCCTTCCCGCTGGTAAGCCAGTGGCCGACCGTTGCGTGATATTTTTTTATTAAATTTCTACAGCATTAGATATTGTAGAAAATTTGTAGGAAATTATCTAGAAATTGTAGGAAATTTTTATAAGTGTTGGAAGTCATGCCATTTTTTCATTTTTTATTTCTGCAGTATTAGAAAAGAGCTAGAAATTGTAGGAAAAAATATTTAATTAGCTAGAAAATATAGAAAAATTCTTGAAGTAGCTAGGAATTGTAGAAAATCCTGTTAATTCTTAAAAATGTTTAAAAATAAGTGAAAATTACTTTGATACTTTTAGAAATTACCAAGTAATTTTATGATGTAGTCGTTTACTATAACAAAATTCATCAAATAGTTCAATCAATTATAGAAATGTGCAATTCACTGTAAATATTTTTGTAGTCACTTATTCTATAAGTGTTTCATTCTATTTTTATTGTCATTTTCTAGCAATTCACTATAAATATTGTTCGTAGTTATTTGTTGTAACAAAAGTGATGGCATCCTGTGATGGATCAAATATTTGTAGTTCTATTAGTGTTGGCATCCTGAACCATATATTTTGTAGTCAATTATTGTATAAGTGTTTCATTCTATTTTTGTTGTCATTTTCTAGCAATTCACTGTAAATATTGTTTGTAGTCATTTATTCTAACAAAAGTGATGGCATCCTGTGATAGATCAAATATTTGAAGTTCTATTAGTGCTGGCATCCTGAACCATGTATTTTTGTAGTCAATTATTGTATGAGTGTTTCATTATTTTTTTGGTCATTTTCTAGCAATTCAATGTAAATATTTGAAGGACTGAAATAGGTGACCATGGGGGGAGGGGGTGAATGAGAGCCGATTCAAAAACTCTCCAAGAAATTTGATCTAAGTCCCAAAGTAACCTTCAATCCTCTCTTCTAGCTATTGTCAAGATCACGTAGTCACAGTGGACCTACTGACCTTAGGAACAAAGCTAGGAAGACTCAAAAGCAACACGAAAGCAAACACCAAAGATTTATGCAAAAACAAGCTCAAAACACCTCCCAGGTATCGGAACTTCCGAAGGTGGGATCGCTGTCTTGAAAACTCCGACAGGGGTTCTTTGTGGTTTCGTTGGAACTTTCAGCCCCGTATCGGAAGTATTGAGAAACTATCGATAGGTACTTTCGGGTTTTCAAAAATTAACTCATCGGAACTTCCAGTCCTGTGTCGGAACTTCCGTCACGTTGGAACTTCCTATACAGTGTCGGAATTTCCGACAGCTCAGAAAAACAGCCCGAAAACTTTAGGTCAACACTTCAAAATTCAATCAAATGACCTCCAAAATTCACAAAATTTTAACCATAGCTCCTCAACAACATACCAATGCTATTACCAAAATATCTCCTCAAAAAGATCAAGACTTTCCCTTTGAATTCATGATTTTGGTCAAGAACACAAGAAAGGAGTGGTTTTCGGGGAAAAGCCAAATTAAGCTGAATCGGTGGAGGATTTGAGGGGGGAATAACTTCAAAGACGTTCACAAGGAACCCAACAACATATTCCCCCAACAAACCTCGAAGTATTTGGACTCAAACGCGAAGAATGCAAATCCCATGAAAAATGCTCCGAAATACCAAAAAGGAAAACGCTCGGGAATCAAAGATTTGGCACGAATCAGACATCTATCACACAAATCACAGAAATCATCTTAAGATGAGACTAACTCCTCCCTTC